>NW_011967213.1:832559-842114 GCF_000949405.1 Vollenhovia emeryi | reverse complement strand
CGCAACCATTTTATCAAATGTTTCGCAGCGAAAAGTTTCGCCGTTTCGCCCTTTTTGCCGCGAGAAATCGCACATTTAAACTGCAGCTAATGGAGCATTTATTGACCGAAACGCTCCTCGTAGGACGAATTCGATTAAAGTTCGACGCGATTCGATTACCAGGAGATTCGTTTTGTCGGCTCTCTGCTGGTACCCTGTCTGAAAATCTTTGGAACCTACGTCGGAAAACCTCGGAAAGTCACGTGGATATATTCATGCGATCGTAGAAATGTAATTTATGACGCCTGTGGCGTGTATAAAATCGATTATTGCAAAAACGGCGAAGATTCTGCCAGTCTTTTTATAAAACTGTACATTTTCTACAATAGGATCGACAACTGACAGGAGTGTTATCACGAGTCTAATATGTTCTATTTTTATTGGGATTTCACCGATGTTTCTACCGGAAGTGGCACTTTACAAAAAAAGGATTGTTTTAAATAATTTATATATTTTTTACTCCCGACTGCTGCAAACCGAAGATTGTTTTTAAATATAAATACATAAAAAATATATAGATATGAGAGAATTTTTTTACGGACACTGAAAAAGTATTGCCATATGAGACAAACTTATGCCTTTCTCTAAATTCTTCTTTGATTTCAATGATACAAAATCCCGCATTATTTTCTTATTGACTTTTATACATCATATAATTTAATAGATATATATAATGTGATATTGTATACTGACCCACGAAAACTGAAATTTATATCATGCAAGTAAACGTTATTTAGTTCTCTTTTGAAGAACCCTGTAGTTCAAATTACACGCTCTGGTAATCGTCAATCGATTCGCCATTCGTGCCCAATCACCGCAATATATAGATTGCGAAATAACATTCGAATATTTCGGTCGACGCAAATTTGTGAATGTTTTTCACGCTTGCATTTCACCTTTTATATTGCGTGATCGTTAGTAAACAATATTATATCAATTTAATTGTCACGCTGATACAAAAACGTAAAATTAAGTGCCCTACCTTGTGCTCCCTATATGGTGTTGATATACGGCGTTAATTGCTTTAAATAAATAATTCTTACGGCTTAATGAAGACAAAAAATACATAATATAATTAAATAATAATTAGTGTATACATATAAGACTGTTATATATGTCGACCGTTTGTCTAATATAAGTTGCTTTTATTGTATGTTTCAGGGACTACTACTATGACAGGTGAATGTCTTGAGCTTTACTCCAGTATGCAGGTATCATAGTATTAATTTTATCTTATTGCGATGCCACGCAACAATATTAAAGAAATATACAATTTCGAGCGGTATCTGACAATTAGTAAGTGTAAAGTCTCTGCCGTAGCTCTTATCGAAAGCCAAGCGTTTTTCTCGCACCCCGATCCGCGGTCCTTTTCCCAACTGTTGCCTCAATTATCAATAAAAAGCTCAAGGGTTTTAGCAATCATAGGCAGAGCGCGTTTACGCCTTTTTATCTCTGATCTTCTCAACACGTGCTTGGCCAATTCACGTGAGTCAACAATAAGCAGCGCCCGACGGATGTACGCGTTTCGCGCGAGTTGCATGCCCAAAGCCCGCTACCGGCGCGAATGTAAACGCATTCGAACAAAATAAAGGAAAAGGAACAAACGCGACACTATGGACCTCGGACCGTCGCACGGTGGCGGCCGTCGCTGAAAAAAAAAAGGAAGGGTTCGCCGCGCTCGGCGGAATGCGTCCCGTGGTGCATTCATATTTTGCCCTTTTTAATCGCGCGCGCTTCAGACGCGGAACGGTGTGGGCTTTTATTGCAGCATCCACCGGGTACGATGCGACACGGCCAGCGCGCTCCGCTCCGCTCGGCTCGGCGCGACACGACGCCTCGCGTCGCGTCGCGTCGCGTGTTCTCCAATGCTGGTCACGGAGACGCCTCTGAATAGTCACAATTAAAACGAAAGCGAAGACGCAACGCGATGCCGCGTGTTGACGTTCGCGGGGGGGGTTGCGTTTCTCTCTTTCTCTTTAAGTTCTGCTTGTCTTTTTCAACCCTCAACGGAGACCAAGTGGGATAGACGCGCGACGGTCGTTGATGCGCGTGCATTACTTTGCATCGAGAGACGCGGCGGGACCTCGATGGCGCAGAGTCGTTCTTTTATTATTGCTCATTTAGCTCCGCTATGTGAATGAGAAAGAAAGAAAAAGAGGGAGAGAGAAAGCAATTTATTGTAATTTTCAAGAGAAATACCCAGGATAGGAAACACAGGGCTAGAATAATAGAAGGGAATTGACACGCGGATGCAAAGAGAATTCATAATTCGAAATCTCAAATCTATCACGAGGATTCGCGGGTGACACAACGCACGCATGGGACAATTCGGTTAACACGTGGATACAACGCAGCTATAATGTCCATACCTAGCGGATATTGGGTTAATTAGAGACGCCTGTCCCTCGAGATTCATCATGAAGCGACATGAGACACAATGAATTATGAGAATCAAGATTCGCGCGACTCATTGTCGTCCGAGCTGTGACTTTTTTTTATGATCAAATTATTGTCGGTTTTCAATTCTGCGGAGATGGCGAGGTTTTGGCGTTTTATCGGCGCCAAAAATATTCCTGAGCAATTACGCGTGATATAATATGCTTAAAACGTAACAGCTTGTACTTTTTGTAAAAATAATACTTTTGAGAATTTTTTGATTTGCGACATTTCATGTCACATTCTGTTCCATGTGTCACATTCTGCGCAGTTGCTTAACTTTTGCAAAATAAGTGCATTAGCGAAAAGTATGCAAACAATATATTTTTAACTGTAAAAATGTTTAAAAGTTTTAATGTTAATAACATTTTATTTTTGATGAATAATACAGTACGTAAATTACGTGTTTTTCATTAAATTTACATCAAGCCAATTGCAGTCGAATTGTACGTACATACATTGTTGTTTTATTAAGTTTTTTGCCTGTGCAATGGCAACCGTAATGTATCTCATTGCATATTAAATTGTATTTTTCATTACATCTATCTCGTTAATTTGCACGAGAAATTTTTATTAATTATTTAATGTTTTCTGCGTTTATGTCATAAAAAAATATAACGGGAAACAATTATAATAGTAACATCTTACAATCGGTATGTCTTCTGCATCTGCATAATGTATCGTTCATTACAAGTAATTATTATTACCAAAGGCGTGCCATCTGGATTGGCTCGTAATTTGAACAAATGCAAAGTGTCATTCGGTCGAATGTGCACAAAAAGCTGCCGCTGGGCTAAATTAATAATTACTATTTACGGTTATATGAGCGTAATGAATAATTATGGATTATCGACTGAGAATAATAATTTGCGACTCATTGCGCACAAATGAGGTTAATTTCGTTGCGGTGGAATGTATCGGCATTTATTTATTCTCCCATATCTCTGCAATAAGCAAGAATGCATCATCACTATCGAAAAATATTATTTATTACGTTACTTTAAGACTGCATCTATTAATTGTATCAATTGTAAGTATATTTTGATTCTTTCGACGTATTTTTAATTTTAATCTTTTATTAGCTTATTATTTTCTGTTTTATCAGAACATTATCTAAATGTGCCTTTTTAAATCGGCATTTCTCCTAAGAAACACAGCTCATCTTGCATGTACGCTCGTTTTACCGTATAACCGCCATAAATTGTCAATTTTATTTTTGACTTTACCAGTGGCGTTCCGTTATTGCAACATAAAGTTTGCAGGAGCATAGTATGAAGTTTGTATGGTAGGAGAGACGTTCGATAAGGAAGAAGGGAAAGATGTCAGTTCTAAATCCGGAGATGGCAATGGAGAACGAGAAATACCGAAGCTCACGTCTCCTCGATTATTGATATACAGTATCTTGATTAATTCAAACATTAGATAAAATTATGTCTAATTTCTAATAGCTACAGTAACTGAAAGATTTAACACGATGAGCTCTGGGTACGTCGACTTGTTCGCTGACTGATCGGCACAAGATCTCGTTTCCCATAACAATGTACGTTTACAACAATAATGCCCGTAAACGAGAAATGTTTTTCGGTAATTACCGACTCATCAATTGTGCTTGAAGATAGGGACAAATTTGTGATACGGTATTATACGAATTACAACGTCACATCAAGTAGCACCATCAATGATAACGATATACGAACAGTTAGTACCGAGATGTACACATAATATCGCCACTATTAACAAGTACTAGCGGGCATTATTAGTCGTATGTAATCACGATAGAAGCATACGGGGTACCATGTAATTGCCTTTATTAACAAACAACAATAGACAGTATATCGTAACAATATCACTGTACACTTTGATCACGTATACGACACACGTAGCCACTGCATCCAATATGACCAAAACGAAAGTCAATTGTCCTGAAATTATGGAAGTTTATATTTTACATGTCTGTATTATCCATCTGATCCCCCGAAATAGCTGTCTTCATTTTCACTCACGCAGGAAATGAAAAGTACATAAATGTTAGGGACGTCCTTAAATGTCAAATGAGCCGTATTGGATGCAATTATTTTTCTGCAATTATTCTTTTCGCCTAAATCTTTTTTATTATAAATATTATATATATATTATTTAAAAAAATATATATAATAAATGATATATAGCGGGATTACGAGAAGTGTGAAAACGATTAAAATCGCATTTCGCGAAGTATGATTAATCTGTGGAAAAAGAGGGCGGGTTAAGGTGTTGCGACTCTCGTTTGTCGTTCTTCCAAATTAGAGGATAGCCATGTAACGCGACGCCAAGTAGTCTGAAACTGGCTGTTAAACCAATGCAAATTAGCGGAAGACTCGCGTACCTCGGAGTTTGTCCCTTCTAATTACGCGCGGGAACCAGCGAGAAAGGCTTAACCGGGTTCGCTGGGAATTAGTTGTCACCCGGTAGATGCGGATTGCGCGAAGAACAAGAACGCCGTTATACCTGCGTGGTTTTGCGCCGAGCAATAATTGCACGTACAACTGTAACCCGTGATCGATTTCGGCGATAAGATGCAGACGGGGTTATTTATGCCTTACAACGGTCTTGTTAAACTGATTACAAGCGAGAAGCTCATATACGATTGTTCTATTATATCTAAATTGCCAGCGATCTTTTTTGCGACGTGCCACATTATATATAAATTGCGTATAACTTTAATATGTAAATATTACATTTATGTACACGTGTATTGTGTATCTGTTGTGCTAATGTTTTAGAATGAGTAGAATGGGTCATTCAGCTTCACATATTGAACTTTTGTAACTTAAATGAGAACTGTTGAATGGCTATTATATGCTCTCAAAGGATCTATATAAATAATATGCACAGTTTGCAATATTCACAAATATTAAGCGATTTTTACTTGTACTATAATAAATTACAAAAGTTGGCATTTAAAGTTGGAATCATTAAGACACTCGGAGATTAGCTTCCCCGATATTCTTTTGTAGAAAGAAATCCTTTTATTGCAAAATAACGAGTCCATGTTAGTTCTGTAAAAGTCTCAATTGAATATGTTATTATTTTTCGCGACAGGTTCTTAATGGAAAATATACTTTCAATTATTATAAATAGATATTATCCATAGCTTTTTGCGATTATGGAGTTTGTCGAGTCATTTTTTGTTGTAATAATGTAAGTTTTAAGGCTGACATCGAATTTATGCACAACACACAACAATGCGCGAGCTATATTATTTGTTTTCATGATTGACATTTTACCAATATTTAAAAAAGATTACATCTATTATGATATATAAAAAAGGATACGTCAGAAAGTTTTGTTATATTCATAATATATGCATAACATATATTATATGTGGCATATCACTCAAAGTTTTCGACAGCGAATTATACAGTATTTAGCTACAATAGAGAGATATTATATTTTTCTTGTGATTTTAGAATGATATGATTTTTACAATTCGGTTTATTGATTTTTCACTATCCAATTGATTCTATTTCTTAGCTTGTATAGCTATACTATAAATCGTTACAATTTAAAGCGTCTATTGTGAATAGAATACAAAGAGACGTATACAGGACACACACATACATACTTACACATGTTCAAAGCTCATAAAATAGAACTCGCTATTATCGATGCGTCATTGGGATCGATTTACTTGCACATTTAATATTATATTATCCAATAAAAGTTGCCGTAACAAAGAAGATGAAAAAAATTAAGGAGTTAACAAATAAAGGAGACACACCGAGATAACTAAGAAAGTTGAAAATGGAGAAAATTGGATATAAGAAAAAGTTTCAGAATGAGAAAAATAAAAAGCCAAAAATAGAAAAAAAATGAAGAAGTTAAAGATAGAAAAATAAAATATGCGGGGAAAATTTTAAATTGCTTGAAACAAACGTTATAACCATTTCTTCGTTTTTAAAAAATATATAATGAAGAAAAATACACTCCTGCGTTATTCTCATCATTCGAGCTGTTAAAATTCGCGATTTCCGCGTTGATAGTTTCTTACGGTACGAAGCATGGAGTACAGCGTAGAGCATCAATCAGCGTCGCAGAAAAGCGACAGTTCTGCAATTCAATTTGACTCTATGTGCCCTTTTTAGGAGTAGATACAACGACATATCGTGCCTTATTACGCGGATACGAGTAGCACGGAACAGTAGCGCACAAAATGCGTAAACAAGGCAACGGCGAACTTGATGTATTATTCAATATTCTGACAAATGCGACGCCTGTAATAATGTACAACTTTTGCTTTTCTTCTAAACTTATCATCGAGGCACTTATTTATGAAGCACTTATTTATGAAGGATCCCTTATTTACTGCAAACTATCTATTTATTGCGTCAGCCAATGTTTTCCTCTTTATTTATTTAGTCTGCTGTCGAGTTTAGAGGTATCGTGACAATGTTATGCCATATTTAACTTGGCGTCTACGGCGTCGGGATGCCCGATACCGTACATCAAGCGAGGGAGATTAATTAGGGACGAACGTCTCTCAAGACACCTTCGCGACTTCGAGGGCCTAATCGCGTATCATCGATACGTCCCTTGACCCTCGATGTCGGGACGTCGGCGTCGCGTCGGCCTAAACGCTCGATCCCCATCAATGTGCATTAAGTGCATGGATCGTGCATCGCTTAATGCACGTCCTATCCGCGTCAAATTAAGCGTTAGTGCCACGTGAAATTAATTCTATGCCGTACAGAAATGAGAGAGTATCGTCACTATAAAATAACCACAGACTCGTGCTTCGTTATAATCACGGTTTTTATGGGCGATTTTGCAATAAGTATTGGGCGCCAAAAATGTCACGATAGACTTAAAGCGTATTAAAGTGATGCGGAAGGTTGAAGATAATCCCCAATATAAAAAAAAACTTAAATAAATTATTCTTTGTAAATAAAACATTTTAACAAGTTAAAAGAGAAATCACTTTTTTATTTTTGTGTTATCTTCTTTTAAGAATTTTGTATTTATTTATTCTAATACACTTATTTTGCATTGTTATTTGATTTGTCTGCCGGTATCGAACATTTAAAAACACCGAATCCGAATAAATACCAGGTTGGTCACTCGTGCTCTTTCGCGAGCGAGTCAATTATCAACTTTGAAATCGACGCTGCAACCAATCAAGTTACAACGGTGAAGTTACACGGCATCATCCCTTTGAAAAATGTAAAATGTATTCGACATTCGACTCTGCAAAGCTAAAAACTAGCGATGCGCTTCTATATTTAACTTGTTTTCGCAAGCCATGCTGATTTATGCAAATATATATCCGCAGTTATAGGTACGCAATGAATTTCATATGCGCTTTGATCTTTATTCGCGCTGGAATCACCATGTGATTTTTCATATATCATTAAGTAGTAATAATAAATTTTTGCAATTAGCAGTCGCAAAACAGCCTCAACGTAAACATTTTTAAAGATACGCACACACACACGTCTATTTTTGTAACATACACATGTTATATTTGAAGAGACATGTTAGAGTTAAAAGGAAGACGAGTATGAACTTTTTACGCCTGTGTGCGTTGTTCTAATTGAGGTGTGTCTTGGAAAAGTGTGTCCTAGTTTGACTTATTTCTTGAGTAAACTTCTTTTTTTTTATGCCGAGATCCTGCGTATTATAGCAACGATTTCATTGTTATTACGAACTCTTAATTATTTTAAATTTAACGCTTTATCACCCGCGCAAAATGGCACTTCGAGTGTTAATGGCGACCAAGATAATTTACGATTGATGTCTTTAATCGTTTCTAGAAACCGCAGCTGAATTTAAACGCTGAAAGTTTACCTCGTGAAAGTAAACGACTGCCTCTCGCTTCCTAAACTTTTCTCTCATCCTTTTGTCCGCTTTCATACGATCAATCGCACAAATATAGTGTTCGTTATGTTTGGAAACATCCCATAACTGATGAAAGTTTGAAAAACTTGACGGTGTTATATGAAAAACATTCAATATTTCTGTGTTATTTATTTCTGCACGTTAATTGAGAAAGAGACTATTGAACATTTCGTATATTCGTTATGTAAATATATATTGTACATTTTACATATAGATATATGTGAATATGAAAGGTTAAACTAAAAACAAAATACATTTGAAAACAATCTCTTTATATCTGTTTTATCGAAAGATCTTTTATCGGTTAAAATATTTTTCATATTTTAAAAGACAATTGCAATAACGAATACCTTTTGCATTGGATACAAATTTGTTTCTACGAAGACGTAATTGTCTTTAGGATAAAAAGTTTTTCAATATTGAAATTATGGAAACCTTTAAAATCCACCTTACATTTATTAATATAATTAATTTAATTAATTTTCGTGCAAATTTGACATTTAATAATTCTATTATGTAATTGCCTCGCACGCATCACGCGCGTACAATCGGTAATTTAGTGAAAATTTTAACGTCAAAATCCGCGCTCGCCTCGGTCATCGCGCGACAACGCAACAACAATTTCAATGATGATTTATTAATATCGGCGCGGAAAAGGGTGACAAACACGACCGCGAAAAGCTATAATTGGCAGCTGGCAATCGTGGAAAACGCGATCCACCTTCATTATTTTGACGTCTCGCGTAATTGGCGGCGCGTCAAACGCACAAAACGCTTTTCACTTCTTCGCGCTTAGACTGCAATTTAATCGAAACATCGTACCGAATTAATGGCACCCGGGCAAAAAGAGGAGAAAGAGGGAAGGGGATGGGGGAGAGGGGTCAATGCCGGTGCGCCATTGTTGGTCAGTGCGCATAATTTGGCTTTCATGAAAAATCCGAAATATTCCATCGCGATTTAAGCGAAATTAATTGCGGCATTAATATTCGTACGATGAAATGCGGTGGGCGGCGGAAGAAGAGGATGTAATGCAAAATCGATCGTCATAACATCGCTTCTGTGCGTATAGAAATGTATCAGAATTACACGTATATATACATACACGCGTGTGCGTGTGTGGTGTGTGTCGCGTGCGCGTGTGTTTTCTTTAAATAATTTTTATCTCTTAATTTTTGTATCAATAACTTTTACATTTTTATTATTCAC
>NW_011967213.1:779768-831180 GCF_000949405.1 Vollenhovia emeryi | reverse complement strand
ATATGTATCACTTCTTCTCCCATCCTCATGAGAGAAACTTTATGTTACTTTCCTCAATTTTGATATCTAAATCATATTTATAAAAATCGAGAACATTTAGATATGACGTTTACATGAGATATTGTAAGAAATTATTTAAGGTATAAACTTCATCTCGTTACTGTCAAGAGCCACGTGCTAATCACAAATAAACCGGAGGAAAGTGCAAAAAATGGAGAAATAAGAAGGGAAATCAAAGTTGAGAGAATATAATTTTACCAAAACGTAATGCCGTTATTCTATAATAATGAAATAACCTGAATTCGTGTTCTGGTATATGAAATATTCAAGATACAAAAACAGAAATGAGATATTAATCAATTTGTGTTGCTACATTTACTTTTAGAATATTTTATATATAATTCTCTTCTAAATGAAAACTTTTCTATCCCAAAATAGGGAGCTTACAAGTGATTAGAGTAAGGTTCAAACAATCAACGAGAACGCCTTGCAGGTCCGAGCAGAATAAGGTTGCACGTAATGTATTATAAATATTACACGATAATGTCTAGACTGTACAAATTAGTACAGTACAATACAAATGTCTACGTAGTATAGTTCGCAAGTAGTACAGTATGCAGACGATTAGGTTCACATTTGCAATGCAATTAATTCATTTTTCCACTAATAGAGACAGCTAACATTTTTCTACTAATAGGGATAGCTTACAAAGAGAGAAGCGGAGTAGTGACGGGTGGAGAATCCGTAAGACACGAATCGCGGATAAATTTGAAAAAAGAGCGAGAGAGAAACGAAGACGATGGCGAGGAGGAAAAGGTGGAGGAACTGCGTCGCCGCCACCGCGTGATTTGTGGAAAACAAATAATTGTCAGAGCTGCCAATCACAGTGCTCGTTGGCCGACGTTCGTCCGAGGGTTAGCCCGTGATGAAAATCCGCCGATTTATTGGCCGACCTTCTTTAGGCTCGTCTTCGAACGTCACTGTTGTCCGTCCCGCCGGAATTCTTCGTTTTGCCCGGATTTCCCCGGCTGAGTTTAAATTTAGATTGGAGAATGTTCGTCCTTTTAAATGAAATTTAACGGCGAAATTAAAATGGATCGCCGCGAGAGAGGGAGGGAGGCGCTATTTCGCGTATTCTACTGTCTTAATAAGATTGCATTAATTCTTCAAACACGGGTATTTCGATCCGTCGAAAGTTAGCCGGGACAACGTTGACATCGCGCGAAGTTACTCGCAATGTGCAACCGTTTATAAATAACGAACGAGATAATTCTCGGCGATTTCACAATGCGTTTGTCATTATTGCCGTTATCATGCCGCCGCTATTATATTTATTTATCGCCTCGCCACGTATTTGTTGCAACGCCGCCATTAGTTGCCGTCATCCGTAAAAGGTCGCGCGAGCGTAAAAAAATGTCAGAATGAAGTGGAAGAGTGGATATAGCGGGGAAGGAGGAGAAGGAGGAGGGGAGGGGAGGGGGGGAATTGTGGAGGGTTACGAATGGCCTCGTTATGGTATAGAATTATGACGTCGGTTATGAGAGACGCAATAATTGCGGGAAAACGCCGACCTGGCCACCGACAGAAATATTATTTATGGCTTCGAGGGGATGAGCGGAAATCGTGATACTTGCGATAGTAAAATATGGCCGGCTGGTTTTGTCCGCGCCGGGCGTACATTGTGACGATGTCTTGACGCGCTCTGATAAAAAATGCATGATTCATCGACGTTAGATCGGCTGGAAAAATTAAGGAATAAGGAACAATGGCGCCGCCGCCGCTACTCGCGACGCGCGATCGAATTGTTAAACCCGCGGAATTGTGGTGTCAAGGAACTTTGGGATCCGCGAATTACCTTGGCATTCTGACGCTTTGTTCCTTCGATTCGCTCAAGCTATGCTAATTCTCTCGACTCCGCGCGACGAGCAAATACCCCCCCGCTTTAACGATCGTTTACGTTTCCAGCGGATGTACACGTGTAAGGGGCATTTGCGACCGCGTGCGGACACGCGTCATCTAATTCAATTTACATGGTGTACATTATTTATATTTAATTTATATTGCCGCGGCGTACAATCCGCTCAAGTGGGAGAAGGGGCTCGGCGCCTTTTGTAGTAACACGGTAAGCCTATTAGCTCGCTCGTCGGTCTGTACATCCGCGGCGCGTGTGACAGCTTGCCGCGCCGAATGAATTTTAATGAAATCCAGTGTGTTAGAGGGAGCGCGAGCCGGCGGACCCCGGCCAACTACCCCCGGCTGAATTTATCCGACAAATTCTCCCTCCGCGTTGTCTAATCTGAATACATGCATATCCGAGAGCCGGCCGCGTATAAAGTGGAGACGCGACGACGTGGACGGCCGTGGCGTCGGCGTCGGCGTCGTTTTTCGGCGGGCACGTCGTCCCCGGGCCCGAGATTGAGCGCGCTCGATTAAACAGTATGGAATCTAAAATAACATGGAATATTATATACGGGGAGATTGGATGCTCGCGTAGCGTCCCGAAATTTTTGTATGCGAGTATGCATTCACGGGCATCTACTTTGCGATTCGAGCAAAGGGGTAAATTTAATTACAGTATATTATTCCGTCGTGCTAGGGGATTCGAGATGGTAGGAATTACTCATGTATGTAAGAATAATCTAGCATGTCGATGCTAACCTACTTACGTCTATTACGGCAATTAGAAGCCGTACTTACTCAAAATGGACAGATATCTGGCGTGGTGACGTTGATGAAACTGGACTTATACATACACGAATGACCTAGATTTATTGCCAATCGACTCGACATTTATCCGATTTGGAAGACCGCGAGAAAATTATTTAAGGCTTCTAAAATTTTCCGCGCAAATTGAAATTAGATTCAATTGGAAAATTAAATTCAACTAGAAAATTTAAAAACGTCTGTCCAGTTTATTATTACACGTACCACGGTAAAACAGTTTTTTTTTATCTCCAATTTCGTAGATTGATCGGCGCGCGCTTGATCGGCGAATGTTCATTTAAATATGTTCGTGACGTCTGAAAATAATTTAGAAAAGTGAGAAGTTGCTCCTATAAAGATAGAGTGACCCCCGCTGGTGAGGGAACAGCTGACTTGGCTGATAATTGGATGGTCCTTGGGCAAGTGTTAAAACTGTCGAAACACACGAAGGACGAAGGATCTCGAACAACGTCGAAGATGATGCCTCGTAAGTCTTTTCCCCATCTCTTCCCGATCATTCGCCTGTCGCGACCCTCTGCTATTATTCGCGACTGCGAGGAAGAGAGCGAAACTCGTTTTCAAAGAACTTTTAACAACGGCAAGGAGGCACGAATTCGCGCACTCCCCTTTAACCGGCTTAATCCTTCAATAACACCTTCGTTTCTGTCCGCGAGACTATCAGAAATGGTTTGTTACGTGTCTCAGCCGTCACAAGAGAGAATGGAAAAATCCTACAATGTATACACGAAAGTTGATTAAAATCTGACAAATGTACATGAACCGCAAAGTGAAGCTTAGAATCAAATGTGCAAAACGATACAGCGTAAAGTCGAAATAATAAAATTTTGTAGTACGCCATAAAAGTGCGCTGTCAGATTTCCGATGACATTTTTAATTTTTTGAGATTTTCATTTCGTTTGATTTTCACCGGGAAATCAAATGTTAAAAATTTCCAGCGTACAGGGATCGGCAGTGCCCGATAACAACGACGCGAGCATTGGCATATGTCAGTAACATGATATTTTTATTGTCAGAATTTAGACTTTACCGTTGTATGCGTGGGAGGCGTTGAGATCGGCTGTGAAACCGATACAACAATAACAATAGAGAACTAGATATCGATTACTTTCCTGTGCGTTGTTGTGATATAACTGAATTGCTTTACGTACATAGTAGCGTGTATATCTGATTTCAGCAAATACGTCGCAGCGAAGCGACTTCCGATTCCTATTCATTACGTACTTAATGTCACGAGACGCTGCCTCATCGCCTCACGCATAAACGAGAAGGTCAACGATAAAAATGTCTTTTAAAGAAATGCGTATACATCTTTTTTTCCTTTCATTTATTCGCGCGATCTGTAAGTTCGTCACAAGAGCTTTTACATAAGTTCTCGTTTATGACGAACAGTTTTGATACTTTTTAATATAAAACGACAGATCGTACTTTATGGATCGTGTTTTAATATAAGTATTTAAAAGACGAAATATCTCACAAGCACATTGTGTAATCGTGTGACATGCATACGCGAGATCGAATGAGCGATGAGTCTCATATCGACAATTTTATATTTAGCGGTTAAATATACCTACATCACGGCGTGATTGATGGTGAAACGAGCAGAAAATAAAGTATAACGCAAAGAGAGGATAAAAAAGAAGATGTAATCTGAGAATAAACTGCAGTAAAGATTTTAATCCTCGCGTACTCGCCGTCGATAGAGAAATTAAGTCGCCCTAAATTTCTGTAGAAAAGTGCGCGCGATTTTTGTCAACTTTGAAAAAAAGACGACGCGGCGGCGTTCCCTCTTTCCCTGGGGAGAGGAATTTTTCAAAACTGTATGTATTTCGGGTGTCGTGAATCCAATCAAGGGTACACGAAAACGCGTACGCCTCATAGTAAAAAGGAGCGCAAACAGAGGCAATTTGCAAGCTTGCATCTCCGGTATTTATGGCAAGCGGCAGTTTCGACATCATAAAATTGCACGTGTATATTCCGCATTGTGTTCCCGTAAAGCAAAATCCGTTCGAGCAAAATTCACTCGCTATAATATGGCCCTCGATATTCATATTTTGCATGTCGCAATAAGAATATCATATGCCCTCGTTACCGTTCACCGATTGCGGCTAATGGACTATGAGCGTACCGCTCTATTATTGTATTATAATAGAATAATTATCATCACGCTCTGCCCCAGAAGATCGTTCGCTGAGGGAACGATTTACGAAACTCTTCCAAAAAAACGATTTCAATTATTACTCGGTGTAATTAACATGACGTTTTTACATTTTTATTATGCTCGAAATATCGATTCTCCCTCTCGAATATGCATTTTGTCTGACCCGCAAAGTGATACCATCGGAGGAAAAATCCCGAGGTAATTCGATCTTAATTCGCGAGAACCGCATTACCGGATACATCCTGAATTATTCAAATCTAATTTATTTTACCGCGTGCTTCCACCTTCGAAGTTTTAAAGCAACAATCGCTTTAGCTTCCTTAAAGCCGACGCTACCAATTCCGGCAAAATTTTTTACTTGATAATTAAAACATTGTATTATAGAAGCGTTACAAACGCACATCATTATTTTATACGCTATGTTATACATGTCGCAATTTGTTAATTATACAATTATTTCAGGGAGATAACATTTAAATATTAATTTTTATCCGATTGCTTTGTAAGAGACTACAATTTGTTCACACTTTCCTTATTTAAATAAAGTGCGGCGGGGAGAAGGGGGGGGGAGAAAAGCGAAGTGTTATAAGAGGAATTACAGTTTTTTCCTTCAAAATAAAATAACGAAATAAAAATGACATGCAACACCACTGCGGTGTGTTACACACCGCGACAAAGGGAAGTCTTTTAAAGAAGTTTTTGTTGCGGGATCTCGCGATTCTGTAAAATGCATTTAATGCCGCACATTTATTCCACCGTGTACCCAAATGTATTCAAGGAAATGCTCTCGTTTGCAGAGCAGCTTATACAGTTGTTCATTTGCGAAGCCGTCAATGTGGAGTATCATGGACTCTTATTTAATTGTAAAACATCAAAGAGAAGAATAGACATATATTATTAGAATACAAAGTATAAAGAGCGAGTAACAACAAACTGAAAGACATCTAGCTGTAAGAGAGATTGTGTGTGCGTGTATGTGTGTGTGTGTGGTGTGTAAGTGCACACAAAATCTGACGTAATGTATACACTAATGTATTTTGCACAACATCCTTCTGTTTGCAGTTACTACGCGTCGACCGCGTTTCCGCCGCGCTTAGCACCGCCGTTGAAGCGGCCGCGTTTGATGCCACCGACACGAGCACAGCATCCGAAGCTACAGAAACAACAATCGACGGCAAACACCGGCACGATACCCGACTTGAATCAACTTAAAGTGTACAGTAAGTGTCTTCGCGTTCGAGACAATACAACGTTTCCATTATCCGCGGCGTACTTCGCCTCTTCTTTACTTTTAAAATCGAATGTTTGGATCTAGTAAGACGCGCCGATAAATTCAGTTACCCCAGTGCAACAATTGTTCCGTTGAAAAATGAATACATATTCCAACTGTGACTAGTTAATGTTTCTGTTATTATGATGCAATGGTTATTCTCTAAGTTTATAAGTTACCGCCTCGTAACACGGTCCCAAGCCTTGTCGAGCAATGAAGGCTGGGTTTAATTGAAGGTATGTCGTAGGCAATCCAGATATACTGATCTGCGGCAACTGCAGGGAGATGTTCACGGAACTCGGGGAGCTGTTGGAGCACAAGCGGAACTACTGCAAGCTGCGGTTCACATGTAAATGTCACACCTTCAACGGAGCCGCCCCAAGTATGTACTCGAAATAAACTTCGAGGCGCCTCCTTCCGGTACGTAAACGCGCTCCAAGTCCCACCGGAAGATCCAGAATTAATAATTGCCCATCGCCCATCATTTTAATCGGCGGTTAATCTTCGTCGATCATAATTAACGCAGTTTGACAATTTTTTGCAAGGTCGTTGCGTTGTTCAATCAAACTTATACTCCTATTTAAATTAAAACAGATTACTTACATTCATTACATTTGGTATTAATTTGGCTGACGTAATTGATGACAAATTCATGCCTTTTTGCACGGCGAATTAAATTACCCAAACAAGATGAGTACCGCATAAAATCCTGTACATCATATTCCGTTCAAAATGTATTAAATGAGCGCGTTGCATCGCGTATTATTGTAAATGAGATAATTTTAGACATTCCAATACTATTTAAAAAGAAAAACCTGTGTGTTATATTGTACAAATTCCATTTTCCTTACGGCGGCTCGAATTAAGTTGTTGAACCAAAAAAGGACAAGATGAGACAAAGTTAATAAAATATCGGCCGTTTCGTTCCAAATTCCATTTAAATGGAGAAAATTTTTGCTATGCATGGAAAACAATTTAGATTGACGACACTAAAAGATGCATTACGTTCTCGTTTCAGAACTTGTGTTAGAGTTTATCGAGTAATCTAACATTGATCTATATTTATCTGTTGCACGCGATATTGTTTCGAGAGAGCAGTTTCTAAATTTTGTCTTATTTTGCCCTCGCTGTGGCTCGCTGTGTGACATCGCTGCCGTGTCTTCAACTTATTTATTAACATCTCCGCTCAAACAGGAGACTCGACGACAGCGTTGCTCTGCGTCCTCTGCAAGTTATCCTTTCCAAGTGCTTGGGAATTGATGGTCCATGCCCAGGCAGCTCACATGATCAACATTTACGAGCTGGGCACAAGAGCGCCGAGCCCGTCACGGAGCCCTAGCCTTGACCAGCCGAAGGAGTCGTCACCCTCCCCGCAGGATTTCCAGGTTAATTCTCACTCCTCTTACGTCTCCCGTCTAAGATTTATTATTTACACCGACGTCATGCAGCAATATTTTACAAAATTGCGCAGCCTGAACTGAAGAATTAATAGTTTCTGCCTCGAGAACGGTGGAGGGTAGAATGAACGACTAAAAGGGGAGCTCGGAGTTCACCCTCGAGGCAAAGTGATTCAAAATAAAGGACACTTTACACTTTAATCACTGAATGTCCATTTTATCCTTTATTACTTGTAATTAGATTATTGTCTAGTGCTTACAGTGGAATCCTTTAACAATTGCATTATTTATTTAACAATTTTTTAAATTTAATTTTAATTTAATTTAAAAATTTAACAAATTTAACAATTTAATATACTGTGACATATATTTTAATTGATCGACAAATACCCGCACACACATATATGTACATATCGACTTACAAGTTTCCTTCCTCTCAGATCATATTTTATGTATTTGTCGCAACAACTAATTAACGAATATCCGGAATTGTTTTCTCGTCGTTCATGCATTTTTCGTGTAATTAAAATAGGAGATTAACGGAAATATTTGACTGGCCCGTAGATATATCTAATTATCCGGCCTGGCGACGCGACAGCCGATCATTTAAATAAGTAATATTCTCTCACTTTCATTAATTAATTTGCGTTTCATTACCAGCCAACGATTAAATTACTCCGGCTGTAGTATTGATATTATGTTATCGATAATGCAATTCTCACCGGTGAGCCATGCTCAGTAAGTTTATTTTTTTCTCATACGAGATATTTTGTATCTATATATTTTTTTACCCTCTCGCGAACTCCCAAACGTAATAAATAGACGTCCGCACTTTCGGGATTCTTTACCTTAGATCGTAAAAAATATCCAGCTTTTAAAAGCGTATCTTGAATTTACTCCCGGTATTTTCTTAATTGTGACTCGATTTGCTCGACTAAGGGCTGGTTTTTTCAACTCCTTGGTAAGCTAACTAATAATTAAATTGCATCTGTTTTCAATTTAAAGGAAAAACAAAGTCATACATATGATTCAACTATTAGTTAACTTACCAAGAGGTTGGAACAACCTGCTCTTACGCAGATCTATATTCTATATGCAGTAAGTAGGTCGCCAGTATCGAAACTCAATTGTTATAAAAAGGAGCAGTTTTGTCGCGCGCAGCTCATTTCAACTCCGTCTCCTTCTCTCTTTCCGTTTCTGCGAAACGAGACGTAGCCTTCCGTCACATTTATCGGAGCGTCGTCGCGAGGAGATCCGAGGAGGGCAACAAAGAGGCATCGCGACGATACGCGTCGTCTGAGACACGAGATATATCCGTGGACGACGATGCAGACAGTCTTCTCGACAACGCTTGACGTGCACGATTTTCACGAAGTTGTATAGAACCGGAGCAAGGGACGGGGGGGACGGAGGGGAGGAGGGAAGGGGCGCGCTTGCACTCGGCAAAAGCAACCCCAGTGACCGACGCGAAACACGTCGATTCCATCGAGGCTAACTCTGGGGTTGACGTATCGACAGAGAAACATATGACGAAGTAATATTTTTCCGCGCCCCCTCGGGTGATGGCATTTTCCCGCCATTCGCTCACCATCTCTCCCCTTAACAGTTTTCCCATCGACAGATAGCAAAACCGAAAATTGTACTTTTTGATGTTAAATATCGCAGAAACTATTCGTTCCTAGGATCCACTCTAATAGTCTCGTGTGGAATAAAGGATTTTTTACTTAATGATTTTTTTCATCCTCAACGTATCAGCTGTAGCAACGTTATTGAAAAATGTGTTATATCGAGGTAAAAAGGTTGGCTTGTCCGAAAGAGAACATAGAGGACGTATGAAATTGCACCGGTATTCGATAAGTAATCAAAATCTAATCCGGATGTACGTCTGTCAATTGGATCGGGTCTTTCTAACGAATGTGCCGCTATTTGAAATACATACGAGGTGCTAAATGTTAGAACTGAGAAAGTTCTTCAGAAATTACAGTCGCTAAATGTTAATCGCAGCACATGTCGCTTATTAACAAGTGAGCGCCCGCAGCAACGTGCAACGTTGCTGCGATTTCCTGTCACGACCATACGCAGCTTTCATTGCAAGGTTAAATGATTCCAACGCAGATACCTTCGTTAATCAGTTTCCCGTCTGCGATAATCTCGCGTAACGGTATTGATCTATGGAATCTATGACAGGAAATCAAGGCTACGGATTGCGAAGAGCGCGTGGAGGAGGAGGAACTTGATGGACACGAGTTAATACCGTCCCCCGACAGTGGCAAGTCAACGGACAACGAAGCGGCTCTGTCGCCGATCAAGATTCGATCTGACGTTAACGGGTTGGATCACGAGGACTGCGACGAATTGATCCACGTCGAGAACACCACGCAGGCGTGCATCATGCATACTCTCAGCATTGTAAGTCTTCAGTCCTCTTCTAGTTCGCATCCGAGAAACAACGGGCATTAAGCGCGGATATGAAAAAATTATTCATAGTCGCGAGAGCGATGGGAAACAAGTAGCTTTTGTATGTTCCAGTGCCGAAGGAGGTTTATGCGAAGAAATTGCATTTTGCATCGAATATTTTCAAAGTATATTAATCGGAGAGAACATCTCCTAATTATTATAATATGTTTTCGAAATCACATCATTGTTTAGTACCTACTGTTTCTCTCCCTTTGATATCTGTTTATTCATTCCGTCGTAACATGGATAAAAAGTAAGAAATCCGTGACTTAAGAGGTAGGAGATAAGAGACGGACACGCGATTCTCTGTCAAGATGCGTAGAAACGACGCGACGACAGAAATACCGACTTGTACCACGTGTCGCAGGGACCGTAAAGAGCGTAAAGATCGTAAGAGAACCAGCATAGTGGCACTAATGACAGACGTCGCTCTCGCCACGCAGCAGTTAAAAGCAGTCATCCACGATAGAGAATCGTTCTTCTTGGGTGCATATTAACAAGAGCGTCGTAAATCGACGTTGTCGGCGCCAACGACCACGACAATGCCGACGATGTCGTCGCGATATCTGTTTTTTCTTTATGCACGATAAATCTTACCGTCCCGATTTTCGCTAACGACCACGAATAAGTCACAGTCGAAATTTCTCTAATACGTAAAACCTCGACGTCTTCATAATCTAAACACGGATACAATCGTAACTTTCAAAATATGTGCGCGCTCTCTATGCCATTATTGAAATTATTTTTGCATAATTCTCTTGTTACAGGACTCGTCCTTGGAGCTGAATTCTGACGCGAACTCGAGGACAACTTCTGGAACGGTGATGGCCTTGACCAATGGTTCATTATCGGCGAAGGAATAAATGAGAAAAAAAAATTAAAAGAAACGATAAAAAGAGAATTCATCGGAACGGTCTTCCCCGGCCAACCAACGAGACATATCGATCTCCTTTAAGGATAACGCACCCGTTTGTATATAGCTTAATTGCCTAACAAATTATATTCAGGATCGTTAGATCCCGTGGTCTATGCCGGCTGATCGGATATCGATCATCTTCCCAAAAGAAAAAAAAAATATCAGTTCTGTTCTGGAATTTTTACGCACTTGCAATTCCGCTTTAAACTTCAATTGAAAGCTAATCCAAATGGAAGCAAAATATTATAGAAAATCGGAATGAATTTAATTATTTATATTAGAGGTTATTTTTGGAAAAATATAAATTAAATTGTGGACGCTGAAATTTTTACGTACTCGTTCTCCTCATTAAACTGTAGACTTTTTATTTGTCGAAACTACGTTAACTCTTTTTAAATACTAGAATATTCAGATCTGATATTTGAATTTCTTATATTATTCTGGATTATTAATGTTAAAATTTCTAACTTTTATATTTAATAAAAAATGTTTTATATCTGTTAAAACTTCACAGCTTCTGTGTAAGAGCTTCAAAACATTGTATTTATTTATTCTGGGAGCATTGAGTTATTAAAGCTTTAGATTTGAGGCTTAAAAATTTTTTATGATCAAATATCGTATTTGTCTGTTATTACTGACAACTGCTTCTAAATGTCTAAAATTTATCAACCACGAGATTTTAAATCCACATAACTCAATTGTAAATCACAAATAATTTTATATTTAAAAGATTGTATACAATATAAGTTTATTATTATTCAACTATATAAAATCAAGTGCTTTTGTCATTTCGGTGGCAAAAATATTGAAGATAAGAATATTGGTGGACAACATATTAGCCAAAACAAATCGTCAATGGATTTAATATCTCTAGAAATCCTAAAAATTATTTATTTCCAGCAAGAATTGATTAATTTCTTCAACAAATATTATATCATTATTAATATCAGATATAAATAATCCTTGGATATTGGCAAAGTTGTTTGTTAAGAAAATAAAGAAACCTCTTGTACCTTCCTTTCATAGCGATCGCACACGCGTGTAGGTTAAAAATATAGAATGCCAATTTAATTATTTATGAAAAACATATCTCCCAATAAACAATGTGATGTCGATGGCAAACTAATAACTGAATTACAATACGAATTTAAACTTCAATCATTAAAACGGCAAGTCCATTTCTCTGCTCCGTTCCGATTTACTTTCATTTTGAGATTCTTAATCAATCATATTACACGATTTAAATCATTGTTATCTATTTTAAGAAGGAAACGTAGCATAGAGAAAGCGAGAAGAGAGGAGGCTCTGTTGGCGGCTGTTATACAAATTATATGTTACTACCAATTCTATAATATTATGTATCTTGATTAACTTCACTTATAGATACATAAACCCGTATAGTCTATCCATATAAATATATAATTCTATATATATCTATATACAGATAATTTTACATAATTTACATAATTATTTTAATGCAACAGTTTAAGTGTCTATAAAATATGATAAATTTACAAATATATATTTAGCAGTCTATATATTTGCGAACTTTATTATATGTTACATTTCACCTTGAATGTTATTTAATATTTACGTAATTCTTGATTTAGAAACATGAGTATAAATCAAAACACTCACATGCGCATACGAATGTGGAATAAATGATCTCTTCTTCTTAGGGGATTGTAACATATTTCATTTTCAATCAGTTTATTGTCTTTAATATTTCACCGTTGTGACTTGCCATTGACACAGTTCCCGTAATTTATGCATATCAAAGATCTAATAATCTAGGTATATCATTTTTTACGCAGCCTGCACAATTCGTAAATACAACGCAATCGCGAGAAAATAAAGATATCATCGACAGCCGGAAAAAAATCGGTCGAGCTTTTATCGAGGCCTGACGCGCTTCTCTTCCTGCGTTTTTTTCTCTGTAAAACAAGATATTTATTACACGACTAGATGGTAGCAACGAGAGTTATTTGTTTATAGCCCCATATATAAACAATGTTTTATGGATCATTAATGTCTAAATAAAAATATATTACGTCTTTTAAGCCGCCTTCGAATCTTTCCCTTTTTCCATCCCCTTTACATAATATAACAAATTCATGTCTTACAATTTGGGCCGTAATAATCTTTATTTAGTACACGAACGTTTAACTTTTCAGTTTGGCGTCGTAACATTGATTTCTTCCAGAGCATTTCAGTAACGCGCCATTTCAATGATTAAGATAGTAATTAATAAAAAACATGCAATAAGTAAAAATGTTGTCTTACAATAAGCAATTAGCAAACAGTCTCTAATTAGAACTAGTTTTTAACGACATGCCAAAGGGAAAGGAATTCCGCGGTTCTTGGCACGTTCATCCCTTCAAGCGACGCCTAATTACTGCAAGGCATCGTAGCATCGCGGGGCATTACGACGCTTTCCGCGGTTATTCAACTATACTAGAGATGCTCGTTACAAAGATTTCACCGCCCTGCTGACCCCTTGACACTACGCGTAACAAGTTTGCTATTTCTTCAATTAATGATTGAACTCGAATTCTGAAAGTGTCCTCGACTCAACAGTCTCATCAGTCAACAACTTTAGGTTTTTTTTAAATATGCAATAAAAGTAAGAAGATTACGAGATAATAGAAGAAATTTTACGGGGTTCACGTAACATCTATTTTCCTCCTTGCGAAGTACTTTAATAAGCGACTTTACGCCCATCGATATGACGGAGTTATTCTCGTATCTAGGCGATAATGGAAGATTCGCAAAACATTCAACATATCCTCCTAGTGGATATCGGATGTCGTGTATGTCGTCTGTTGTGTATCGTGAAATCGCGTAAAACCATTAAGAGGGGAAAAACGTCGAGAGATGGAGAAGCGCTTGCGTCTCGCGAGAAATGCGGCCAAAAACCAATGACCGATTTACTTTTCTATCTCTTTGGAAATACGATTCGCCCGTATTGCAGCGTTTGTAACTTGTATCATTAAGATCGAGGCTGAGTTGTGGAAACAGGTAAGTTATTCCGCTCCTTTTTGAAGCGCGCAGTCTTACTCGCGCTGCAAACGGCGCGAGGGAAAATATCTAATAAACGAAACTTTCGGAATCGCAACGCCTGGAGTCTCGACTCTTGCCCGTCACCTCACAGCTAATTATATTCTCCCGCTATTCCTCTCACTTTAAAGAGTTTAGAGTTTTCAACTCTCAGACAAAATTCTAGGCGTCCTTAGAATCGCGGATCTTGAAATTTTAATTAATCACCACCGTTTTTTTTTACCGATTTCGTTCCGCTGATACTTTGCCGACTTATTCTTTATCGACTCCTTTCTCTCTTTTCTCCTCTGCTCTCCGCTAGATGACAACACTTCGTGGAGAAATGTGGAAGGAGCACATGAATTAGGGGACTGTATATTATAATATATACAAAAAATTGTACAATTCGTAGTTTTATATACGTCTACATAAAAAAGAAATACTATTTTACAATTTTCTAAACTTCGTCATCGATTCTTTTCTCCCTTTCCTGCTATAGTGTTCGCTAGATGACAGCACTTCGTAGAGGAACGTTATGAGATATGTAATAATAAAAAGACTATTATAAAACGCAATAAAAAGATTTTTATGTCTATAGAGATTTACTCACAGGTTTCCACAATTTATCTGTGTTAATGAAGAAATACTATTATAGGCTATCAAATTCAATAAAGACTTTACCACCGACGGTTTCGCAAAGTTTTGCGTTGAGGCGATTTTAACGAAGCTAACTAAATTATAAATTAAAATTTTACTAAAATTAATGAAGAACAAATAAGTAAGAAATAAAGTTTCGATATTATTTGCCTATTAATTAAAAAATTCATTTACGCAGGCACATTTCCGCCGTAAAAAACCGCCTCCAAATTAACAAGATTTGCGATGTTTGCCAGCTCAATTTAGCATCGTCCCGTATCTACATGCATATCTGTGTGCCTATAACATTCGGCGATAAATTGAGAATTCAGGTATTTTGGCAATAACGGTCCGCGTTCTATTTCATTTTCGGTTATTGCACTGCTTCGTTGGCCGGCGCGACTGTTTATCATTCGGCGCAGGCCTTACGGTTAAAAACGACGAGCAATTGTGAACGGTAGTTGACTCCGTGGTAGAGGGGTGGGCGATGTTTCACCTGCGACAAACTGAACGGTATGCAGATATGGAGCCCGGGTAAACCGACCGCCTGTGGACTGCTGTGCGGTAGTAATCACAGTCACTCCGAACAGTCAACGACATCCGCGAGACCCACAGGTGGATAACAGGTACATCATTTATATCCAAATTTACACTAACATTTCCCTCGGCCTTTCGCGTACGTGATTTCAAATTAATGCATTCTCCCTTCGCGTGATCTAAATAATAAACAAACGCCGCATTGGCATTTTATCACCGTTTAATTTGTTACCGTACAATTGCTTCCTTTTCGCTTGAATTAAAAACAAAAAAAAAACGCTGCACGATCTCCGTGACTCGCGCGCTCCATAAGAATCTTGGTAACGCGTATCGCGTGTCCTGTATCTCCTCGTCGGAAAAAAATTTTACTATATCGCAAATTTTGAAAATTAGGTGCTGCACAATGCACGCTGCGTCAATTACAAGGACTTTTGAATTTTTAAAACGCCATTATAGCATCGTGTTAAACATTGCGGTACAACTTTGGTGCAATAAATTTTTATAAACATAATGAATTCCAGATTATTGTCCAGGCATATTAAACAAAAGAGGCAGACGCATATGCCAATTAAAATCATATATACGGGAATTGAGTGAATTAAAATGCGACGAAGTATTTAATCACGTTGCAACGTAGAGAAAATAATTATCGCGCATTTGTATACTGGCAAAATAATTAAAGAGTGAACTGCACTTAATATAAAGGTTTGGAATTTTTGCACAAATCGATAATTATATCGAACCTTATTTATCCTTTGCGTAACGGAGATGTAGCTATAATTTGGAGTAATTCATAATTACTACACGTATCGTCAGTCTCAATTTAATACTAAAATCTACTTTTCGCGTTGATATCAAATGAATAATGCGCAAGTACATTTGGTATTTGCATTTCACACAGATAAAACCAATTATTTCATTTGTCATTTAAGAACTAATGCATTAATAATGACTGTTTTATTACCAAATTAAAAAATTTATAAAATAAATTTAAATTCAAGCTGTTCACAAATTTACTTTTACTTAATTATACAATTTCTTATCGTATTAATATTGTACTTTTACATAATTAATATATATTTTATAGTTGAATAAATTTTACCCTGTTTTTCAAAGTGGTACTGGAAAGAAATACAATAAACTCGAAATATTAAAATTTTAAACTAAAATACACATACTACATGCACGCAATGCACGTCAATGTGTGTTATTTTCTGGACTGGGGAGACAAAGTTTCCAAACTTATTTCTCAAGTGCCTGAAATCTGTCTTCCTCCGTCGCTCCTTTCTCGAATGTATTAGCCAGGCCGTTAAAGAAGTGAGTTTCCCGCTATGCTCGTTCTCCACGTTCCAATTTCCGTCGCGGTCAACGTCAACGTCCAATTTCGTAGCGATTCGGTGTCCTGCCTCGTCGCGTGACCAATTAACAGAAGATCTTTAATTGCGAGACAGTCTCGTCGGTGTCTAACTGTAAACCGCGAGCATAACTGTGCGACGCCGCGCCGCGATAACGGCGCAAGATCGTCATCCTGCGTTGAAGATTTGTTCCGCTATAATCGCTGAAGATACCGACCTCCCGCTCGAGACGACGGTCGTTTGTTACCAATGCTCGCAATGTAACGAGCGTGCCTATAACTGTGGAAGAATGACTCGACACGTAACCGGAAACTGTCAACGCCAATAAAACCCTGTCCCGTGAAACAGTAACGCACGTTCTTCGTTCGCGATCACGAAGTCACGTTACTTTTACAGATCTCGGGGCCCCATGCGTTAATGTCTCTGAGATTATTCGTGCGGATCAAGTCCGAATCTATCGGATATTACATTATTTTGAAAAGGCAAATAATTAATTTCTGTAAAAAAATTTTTTTTAAATAAAAAAATAGTAAAAGTAAAACGTTGAAGGAAAAATGATATCTGGAACGCCACGCGTGCAATTTCTTTTGTTACTGCAATTTCGAACGCGATAGCGTGAAGCATTGAACTTTCGTCGACGGAAATCTGACGCGATTTCGAGCTGCGGTAAGCGTGCTCGGGCGAACAATCGTCCGGGCGGATCTATGCGAGTCGGCCGGAACTCGGTATAATGCCGCGGAAACGGCCTGGGAAATTATATTTGTCATGGAGAATCGGTCGTGTCTACATTGGAGGACGATTCGATGCGATCTTTGACCGCGCGGCGACCGGACGAAACGGTCATTGAATGTGTATCGCCGGCCTTTTTTTTACTAGATCCAACGCGTTTCGGTGGAAAGTTGCCGATGACATTCACGGTTCGAAGTGGACGCGAACAATCAGACCGATACGCGAATGTCGGCTTCATTCGTAGAAAAGGAACGTATAAAAGTTTAATCTGATCGCACTAAATCGGTCAAGCGTCCTCCTAATTAGCACTTTGTATTAATTTATTACTTCAACTTCTGCATCTGTTCCTTAGTATTTTGGTAAATAAATAAATCTACGCGAAATCTTCGTGATACGGTAATGAAAAATATATAATATTTAGGTCAAGAATGTCGATAAAAAAAACGACAATTTTATAATACCTCGAGATTCGTTATCTCGGAGTGCGAGTAATGAGCGGATGACATGTATTCTAGTAAAATTATTAAGTTTTTATTGTCCTGAAATATATTAATATTGTAGCGAAAATTACGATATTTTTACTCGAAAACATTATGCTCGTGTTATGTTTAATTATAATTAAGAATAATTTAGCATACCATTTATAAAACAATCAAAATCCAACGCGGGAACGAAATCTTACATTCTGAATATTTTACTTTCATAACGTAGAGTTTACTAATGTATAATAAACATGATAATTAATAAAAATATATAGACAACTGATTGTGATTGTCAATTTTCACAAATATTACATTATTATAATATTTTACCTCCTAAAAAAATGTTATAAAAGAGTAAATTTTAATTTTAATCTGTACCACAATTTTGTTACGAATAAAATATACGATCATTGAATGTTTAGACTACAATGCCGTATCTGCCGGCGATGTTTCCGCTGCTCTTGCTGGCTGGAGTTAACGCGGCTGGCATTGGGGAAGCTTGGCAAGTTACGCCACATGTGAAAACGGTCTACACGGATCATCCGTTTCGATCGCGATCAGACTCCTCGGCATTCGAGGTTCGCACCGTAAGCGGAGTAGGTCGTTTGGCTCCGTTTGACGAATCTCGCAACGTTGAAAAGCATCCGGAACTCACTACACCGGGTCTCGTCGAGCCAAACGCCCTTCCGGAGGGAGCCGAGGAGGTCCTTCGCGAGAATAAGAATCTCGAGCATTTCCGGAAACTCTTGGAAGACTCACCGTACGGCAATGACGAGGTTGAAGACGACGTTATCGAAAGCGCTGTACCTGTACAAAGGATTTTCCAGAAAACGCTCATGATGAGAATTCTGCCTGCGGACAAGGAGGACAACGACAACGACGACGACGACGACGACAGCGAGCAAGCTACGAGCGGACTCGTGCAACGTATTCGTAGGCAAGCGGATAACGAGACGAGTATGGAGAAGATCTCGACGACGAAGAACGTGCGCGAGGCTCGTCTCACCCCTGAAACATGGTCGACCGCAGCGCAGCCTATCTCAGTGGAGTTTCGTCATCGTATCCCCTTAGATCAGGTGATCCAGCAGCAACAGGAGGAGGAAGAGGCTGCGGCGCTATCCAACATATACCGCAGGCATCAGGCGCCACGGGCGGACTTCGTGACGGGCCATCATCGACGGTACCCGGACTATCGCGAGTCCAGAGACATGCCGGTCACCAAGAGCTACGACGACTACGATCAAATGTCCTGGTACAGGAACGCGATACGCGAGAGGGATTACGAATATCCGTTGTATCGCCGTGGATACAGCTACCAATATCCCGATCGCTACAGGATGGAGAGAGATTATTACACGCGGTCGCCGAGCGACTTGTATTACGATCGTTACGATCGTTACAGGGACGACGATCTCGATTTGTACAGAGGCCGGCCCGCGCCGAAGCGTCGACTCGTCTACTACGCTACCCTGCCGGAAATCGTGAGGAAACCGGTGGACCTGAGGAACTATCCGCGGTACGACGCGGGTGTGGTCAAAACACCGGCCACGCGGGATGGCACCTATAAACGCATACCCGGCAACGTCGATCCGGGTAAGTATCGGTACAGACAATCGTACGGCGGTTACGATCCCTACGCCAAGAGGTCGAGCTATTACGATCGTCTGTACGAATATCCCGAAGACGATTCACGGCGGGTCAGAGTGTCGACCAAGGAGGACTTGAGGAACGACAGATTCGGAGGCGCGAATAACGAGCGGAAAGTGAGCAATCTCATAGCGATTAGGGACGAGCCGGGCAAGCTGCCCTGGCCGGTGCAAATCGGCACGGAAGTCAGCATCAAGGATGACGAGAGGATCCCCGGACGAAAGATCTTCGGCGAGTCGAGCGTCGGCTACGGAAGATTCCAAAGCGCGCAGCTGCAGAAAGCGCCAGATGCGACAGGATCCAGCGAGCTCCAAAGCGACAATTAACACGTTGAGGAATACAACCATTTACATTAAGAATAAAAATTAATTCTAGATTTACTTCTCGAGGGACAACATAGTCGCAATGTTATCAAAGTTATAAGTCTGCAGATGCAATTGTGAGGCATGTAATATTTAAATGACATTCAGACAATGAACACGTGGACGTAAATACATGATTTAGAAACGATAATTTAAAAAAGGCAAGAGTTGTACTTAAGAAATTTCAAAGGACGCGATAGAATTTAATTTTACCGCTGCGTTTATTAAATATTTAAAGACGATTTTTTTAAAGAAAAAAAGAATTATCTCTTAATAAACTCGAAATACTGCAGGGTTTATATTTACAAATAGATATTTAATTTTGATAAATATTTGATATCGATTGCCAAGTGTTATCACGGGATATCCTGATTGTCATTATAAATTGTTAAGTTTAATATAAAGAAATACAGCATTATTGAACGTATATGATAAGAAATCATTAATACCTCAATCATTAATTGATTATTAATTACATTATTGTTAATTTCATCCGGAATAAAGCATCCAAGTCACACAATTACTTATCACACACTGTCACATACATGTATAATTTATTGATTTTGATATCGTGTATTACGTATCGATCGTTAAACTTCAATTATCAAATATAGTTTAATATTTTATTTGAAAAATCACATAAATGCAGCACAATGCAAAGCGAAGTAACGATTAACCAAATGCATTGAGTATACAAATGATTTATTAGCTGGGCATTTTTTCTAATATAATATATTTAGACATTTTGATTTATTAAGCGGATACACTATTTGTATTTGTACTTTAAAAACCTACGTTTGAGTGGCTTCGACCAAAGTTTTTGAGGTACGAATCTCGAGAAAGCGAATAGTAAAATAAGTTTGGTACTGACTTAATAATTACTGTAGATCTGCGATAAATAAATTGAAGAATTATTCAATATATGTATAAGACTAAAAAAACATTTATATTTTTAATAATGTTCCAAGATACTCAGTGTCTACGAAGAACCAACTAATTTGTTTTATTTTAAATTTGTTATCAAACTTCTCTCGTTAGAAACTATTCTATCTAGTGAATTTTCCTAAGTTGAAAAGTAACTTAAACAGAAAAAAGTAATATATGTTTGCTATTATGTATATTTTTCGATTTATCGAATAAGTTCAATGTATCATAAATATATACATATGTGAAACAGAATTAATCATAACATCTCAATTTTCATCAAATAGCGGAATAATAGTAAGATTGACCAAGTTTATTAAGAGATGAAATTTATTATTCTTTAAATAATGATTCTTAATATTCAAAAAGCAGCTTCACTTCTTAAATTTCAAAACGATACATGTAGAAAATATTTACATTTTTCTATTTTACTTGTTAAAAATACTTGTTTTTTTTTTTTCAAGTCAGTTTCGAGCCATCTATGATCGGTCACGTCTCTTCCGTTATTCTCGAGACTACCGAAGCTTACCCGCTGAACATGGTGGCTTACCTACAGCATCGTGTCTTTAACAGCACCTCGTAAATGGACATGATATTACTAGTGCATTACCATGAGAGTAAAGTGCTTTAATACACGGTCTGTACGCTATTGCCATCTGATGCAAGGTGTTGACGAACAACAACGTATGTCCCGTCATATTTCACGTTGATAAAGATGAAAGATTGTATTTAAATGTTTGAGAATTTCACGCTAAGTTTGCAAAATATGCTTGTGCCAAACTAAAGTTGCACACTTTGGGCTAAATTTTTTATTATAAGGCGTGGTCATAGTCAAAGAATTGACTGCCAATTCATTAGAAGATAATTAACCATTTGTATTTATATCGCATTCAACTATCAATATGAAGTATTCAAATTGGATTACTATTTTGTAAAGGAAGACCCTCCCTCTTATTGTTAGCTGTTAACCTTTGCGATATTAACAAGAGGGAGAAGAAATCAAGTTATAGCTTAATAGTTCGCTAAAAAACCCGACATTATTTTCGAGGTTTATTCGTCGTCACATTGTTGAGGAAAGTCAGAAATCGCGTCGGCCTTCTGATCGGCGGCATTATCGGGCATTATCGGGCCATATGGAATTTAGGCTTGGAAACAGTCCCGTGCAGGAAATTGCTAACGACCTAAACGTTGGGGCGGCGCACTGGGACTGTAAGTCCCATGGCCCCAGTTGTGATGGATGGACCTTGGCCTACTCTATAATTTGAAGGCGTTTTATATGTGGCCCTAACACGTACTCCCTCAATGACCCTCCATATGTCCCAATTGTCGTCCGGCGTAACCACGGGCCTGTAAGTGGACGCGACGGCCTTTTATCGCGGCTTCGAGGCTCGCGAAAAATAAGCTTTAATAATATTAAATTATTATGTCCGCGACTGCGATTCCTACGATAACTCATTCATTATTATTTGCAGCGATATGAATTGCGTTTCGAAGAATAAAACGAGCGGGTTGCTCGCTTCAAAAGCACCGTAGTGTCACATCTTTGATTCTATTATTAATGAACCGTGTTTTGGAACTCGTGAAAGCTGAAAAAAAACGCCCGTTACAATCTCGCTTATCTCAAATTTACGAGCGAAAATTCGGGATAATTGCTAAATGTTCGTACTTGCGTGAATAAATTACGCGATGCGAAATCACGGGGGAGGTAGGTGGGAGGGGAGAAAACAAAAACTTATAATTCCGCAATTCGCGCCGCGAATTACATAGTTATTTAATAAATTGCTTTACATCTGCTCGCCGGCGTGCTAATTAGTGCCGGCCGCTATTATGCAAATCTTATACGTGGCGTAGGCATGGTTAAATGAATACCCAATTAAATCGCAAAGTGAGTGTTCCCAATTTTCCCTATATTTTGCCCTTTGGTACACTAATTAATTTCCACGGTCGAGCTCACTTTATTTACGCGCGACAAACCTCAAAATTGTGGCTGACCGTCCGGTATATTTACGCGAGCGGCCGCGCGCGCGCGCGCGTACCGCGAGCGTAAAAATACTCTCCGCGCGAGTTACGGCGCATGTCGACAACTAACGCGCGTTCCTCCAGCTGATTTCCGAGCAACAAAATCAATTACGAGAAAAACAAGACGCGAAAGTTTAACTCTTAAATTAATTAATAGAATATAAAATCGTTTAACTAAAACTGATAAAAAGTATAAGTGTATTAATTAATGTTCCCATCGATAGTGGTAGTTTTTGTTTGTTTTGTTTATGAAAAAAGAAATAGTTTAAGTATCGTTTCTGCAGGATGTAAGTAAATGCGCGTGCTTTCTGAAAAAAATTTTTTTTTGTCTATTTATTTCCGCGCGTTTCAGGTTTAAAGATGATCTTTAAAGATATCGTGCCGGAATAATTACGCACGCACGCTGGTTATCCGACAGTACGCAGTCTCTTCCATTTTATTACCATTTTATTACCATCTTTTACACGGTAAGGTCAGGACACGTCTCCGGGCGTGACAAAACTTGCTCGAGTCAAGGAGCGAAACGTGACGAAGCGTTCCATCGCCGGTCAGTCCCGATACGCAACAACGATCGGGGGTTGTCGGGGCCACCCTACCTCCCGGTAACGTGGAATTATTGTGGATAATATGTGGATAGTTAGTCCGCGATTAGTCTGTCCGGCGGATTGTATCCCGTTCCCCTTTCCATTCCCGCGGGCGGCCTGCCGTGATAAATGACCGAATCCTTTCGAGTTTTTAACCGTGAGCCGTTCTCGTTCAAAGGTTCTCCGCTCCATCTCGCTCTCCTCGCGAACTCTCCCCGTCCACCTCTACACCGAAGGTCATCGCTACAATTTTGCTGTAAATCACGTAAACATTGACGTAACGCCACGAGTAATTAGATATACTGCCCGCGATGACCTGCGCTTCTTGCGTCACCAATCTCCGATCTTCACCGATCTAAGAGCTCTTCCCTTCGTCACACAAACAGCGATTATTAACTTGCTGTATCTCTACGCTTTTGTCGTTGATAACAAATTTTTAAACTTTTATAAATTATTTTATACATTACTGATTTATATCACGTATTAAAAATATAAGAATTGATAGATATAAACATATTAATGCATAAATTTTGAATTTTTAGCAAATTGTTAGTGAACGAATCTCTTTCATCGTTGTTTAAAGAATACTTGCACAGTTGGAAAATTTGTGTTTTCTTGTTAAAAAAAATATGGCAATTAAAATTTTTGTGTTAAATTTTTAACACATTCGTGTATTAATTTAATATATTGCTCTTGCGTTAATTGACCTCAAATGTAAAATTATTAAAATAACTGAAAAGCAATGTAAAACAACACAATGTGTACTGATTTTTTTTATCTCACACAATACATATGTTCTATATTATTAGTAACAAGATTTATCTGTTAAAATTTACATAATAAAAAGTTGATTTAATTCTATATAACATATAGTGAAAGTGATTTCAAGCCGTCATTTGATTTATTACATCTGTAAAATGTAAAACTCACATTTTTTTAAATTTATTTTGTCATTAAAAATGTGTTAATGTTACCCAAAATCTATTTCAAATTATTTTTAGATTTGCATTTATTTTGTGTTAAAATAATAACAGAGTATTAGTGCGATCATTTAATATATCCATATTATGTTAAATTAACACAAAAATTTGTGTGGACCATTTGGGACACGTGATACCTGATAAATTTAACACAAATTTTTCAACTGTGTGGTACTTTTTTTCGAGAGAAGCAATAGGCAACTAATAAACGTCACAGTGATGATATTTACGATAACCAGTTATCCAAATTAAGAGGACATTACGCGATAGCTACAAGAAAGCAGAAAGAAATGATGTTCGCCGTTGTTCTCGCTCTCCCTCCCGTCTTATAACATCGCTAATCCATCGGCTACTTAGTCCGTAGTGACTTTCGACGAGGGTGAGACCGATGAGTTTACCACCGCGGGGGTTTCGATGTAGATTGCGACCCACGCCTAATTTTGAAACTCACCGTTGTTTATTGCCGAATCCTTTTAGCCTCGAATGGGGTGCCGCATAGTTCCATGTCTCCCTTTCTTACTACGGAAAAGAAGGAGCGCCGAAGATGCCGGTCGGTCGACATTAAAGAGGAAGCCGGGGAAGAAAAATCCGCCGTTAACGTGAACGATGCCAAATCGCGGTTTGATGCCGACGTATTAAAAACCGTTGTTATAATCACTTTAAGGCCCGGTTTCACCAAACGTCGCTTAATTTCAATCTTAGTTCAATTCATGTTTGTCCCTTTCTGAAGTAACAGCTGGAAAGAGACAAAGAACGAATTAATCTAGCCTTAAAGTTAAACAACGTTGGCCAAACCGGGCCTAAGAGATTAAATGGAACGTTCAATGTTTTTTTTTTCACAGCGAAGCTCATACGAGATTCTCAGCGTTTCTATTACGATTACTCTACGAACATTTTAAAGATAAATCCTTTACATTTCAAAATGCGTCCTTTGCACTTTCCAACAAGTAGAAAGATTAATTAAAGTTAAAATATGATACACTGCGCATAAATAATGGAGTTTCTCTTACGGTTTACATTACACGTTTGCAAAATTTATGTTGCTCCGGAGATATATGAGTTCAATCGTAACTCGAGTGCGGTACTCCAGGGTTAATGCGACGCGAAATGACGAAGCTAGCCGCGAGGCATTCGACGAGATCGTTAGGGACACACCCGCGGAAAACACGGGTGGGCAACATCGTGTGACTTGGCATTAAAATCGCATTTGCCGGCTTTTCCATGTTCCCTGCATTTATTAAACCGTTAGTTCAACCCCAAAGCGAGGCATTTAACGTTTAACGTTAAGAAAGTGTGAGAAAGAGCTGACGCTTTCGATTCTGCTTGCAAGAAAATGATCGCAAAGTAAACTGAGAAGAGCCGACGGATATATTTTTATTTCCTATATGTCTAGAGGAAACGACGGAAATATTATTTATCGAAATCATTCAAGGAATTACTGGAAAAATTCAGATTGTAATTTTATCAAACGCCCGTCGCTTTCTACAACGTCTAATCTGTGCAAAGTAAGTCGGGTAAATCAGGCCGGCTTTGATCCCTGGCGCAATAACAGTCAAGCATTTACAAAATCACGGACGTTATTTGCGGCCTGCGCACACCGCGAGCGACGACCGCCGATCACCGATCGCCGTCCATCCGTTCGTCGTGCGTCCATTCGGAGTCGCCCGGTTCGGAGGGAGGAAAACGCCGAGTGCGCATCGGTTCCCTCGTTTCATCGGGCTCTTCAATAAGAGTACACCTATAATTTGTAACGTGGCTCGGGTACCGGCCTAATGGAAAAATGCGTTCCGGCCAATTTTACGCGCAGCCGTCAGGCCAGGCTGTTGGCCGTAGTGCCGGTGCGGAGAAGAGAGGGTTACAGGACGAGGAGAGGACGAAGAGCGAAACGAAAGAGGACGGTGGGTAGAAGAGAGCGAGAAGAAGGAGAGAGAGAGAGAGACAGGAAGAAGGAAGATAGTGAAAGAGAGACGAGCGGAAGAAGAGGCGAACGCGACGAAGAGGACCGAGCGAAGGCAGGAAGAAGCCTTCTGCAACTGCGCGAAAGGTGCACACACGCAAGCGACGATGGTAGGACGGGGGGACTGAGGGGTGGATACGGGTGGTGGATTTAAATGCGTTACAAAAGAAGTAAATCTGTAATAGGATTATAATGCCTGATCTTCCCCCCCCCCTCTCTCTCTCTCTCTCTCTCTTCTCCCCGAACGCGGGCGTGGCGCTTGTTGCGCGCTGGACTTCCTCGTCTCGGGGCACTTATGAGGTGGCCCTTCGAGTGGTTCGATTAAGCGGCCGGGTCGCGTGGAGCCGGCGCGTATTACTTCACCGAAGCGTTCTTGCACGCTCTCGCACACACGTCGCGGCTTTGATGACGTTAAGGCCCATCTCGACTGGTCAATCTTCGAACTATATTGCGTGTAACAGCTACCACGGCGTATGGAATTAAGTGAAAACGGATAAAAGGATCAGCCGAAATGAATTGTTGTCAATGTTACAAGGGCTGAGATTTAACAAACTTTTACAAGAATTCTCTTCCATTTTATAAGCGCGTTGGTACACGCGGGGAATTTTCTCTTAAAATGTATCCTGAAAATCACGTAAGCGTGGGACGACATGGCGTCTCGGAGAATTTTATCAGAGTTTCTTGAAATTTTACCATACATTTTACTAGTGATGCGTAGCAAGTATAATTACTAGTAAAATGTTAAGTTCTTCAAAATGCCGTGTTGTCCCACGATTACATGATTTTCAGGGTAAATGCTCTCCGTGTACACGCGATTCATCGCCCACTTAAATTTGTCAAAAAACTCGAGGGTATCTTCCCGTAAAAAATCTCCGCCGATCTCGATGGGGACTAGAATTGCTCCGGGTTTGGAAATCTAATTTATACGTTCGAAATACTTTACTCACGCAATACAAAATGGCCTCACGCGCCCCGGAAGCGCTCAATCATACCGGGCGTAGCTGATTAACAGGCGTGTCGGTTCAGTTTTCCAAAGACAATTATTTAACTTGCCAATATTGAACAGCGTTCAATTAGAGGCGAATCGAAATGAACACCGCGAATGATTCGAGCGCATGGTGCGTGTGCGCCAGCCTGATACCGCATCGGTTTTAAATCCCCATATAACGCTGCAATCCGTAAATGAAAATCTGTCGGCGGTGCCCTGAAATGGTTACGCGGCTGGGGGTATCGCGTAACATTTGCTCGCCGCAGGGACGTGGATAAAGGCGGGCCGCGATATTTTTTGCCCAAATACCTCGTATAATGTCAAATAATACAGCGCGACTTTTCGTTGCCCGAATAAAAGCTCGATTTGCCGTTGAGTAGGCAAACTTTGTGTCTCAACGTTTCGTTTCCCACACTACTCGGACGTATATGTAACTTCACCCACCAGTTTTTCCCTGTAAAACTGTCCAGAGTTTAGCGCGCGTCAAAAAGGATTTATATAAAATCTTCTTAATCTCCAACCATAAATACTGAAAAAGTATTTACTTTTAACAAAACGTTCCGGACAAATAAGAAAGAATGCAAACACGCACTCTCGGCGCCTCGGGAGTAATACTTTATCGGAGTAAGCGATTCTGCTCATCGGCGTCGACGTACGAGCTTAACAAACGAATATCGCGGCGACGAGTACCAGTGGGCATAATTCTCGGCTGGAGGACTGTCGTGGACGAGCGTTTAAATGGTCCCGCGATGGCGCGGTCGTTATTGCTCGTGGCTTTTGATTAATAACGTTGGGGCGAGAAGGACACCGAGGATAAAGGGCACGGCGGTGAGAACGGGATGAAACGAGAGAGAAGGAGAGTATATCATAGTCCTATGTACCATAACCGAGTAACAAGCCAGGCGCTCCCCCCCCTGGACGTAAAGATGTCTCGGCGGTCGGCTCGGTTATATCTTCATTATAAGCCCGGCAGAGTTACGTACTGCCGCGCGGCTCGTGATGCTCAAAATTATGCGCCGCCCGGAGTTATCACTGCCTTCGGGGTAGGCGTACGAATAATTGGCTTCCACCCGTATAATATACTCCATACATCTCGCCAGGGCGTCCTCGACGCGTCTCATGGTGCCCCGTATTCGAGGGGGAGGTATCGCGTGCGCGCTCGTTTCCGATCGAAAGTAATAAATAAATGGACGCGCGGCTCGTCAACGAAGGTGAAGCAATGCCCGCGCTGGCCGTGCCTCGACCCTTCTTCCCTTTGTTCCCTGAGACCCAGTCGCGATAAATCCTTATCGATAACATGTATTTAACAGAGCGCATTTTCGAGACGACGAACGATCGTCTGTATCGAAATCAATCAGGCGTGGACGCACCGCGACGCGCCTCGACGTCAGGCGTCTCTCCCCGCGAGCTCCGTGCACGTTGCACTTTTTGCCCTCGAAGTCGTGTCGTGTCGGCAGGGTTTATCGAACCCGCCGCCGCTGCCGCCGCCGCTGCCGACGATTCGGAATCCCCGCGTTTCCTTACGAAACGAACGGAATGCATAAGTATTTCCGGCGATATTCCACGGAGCGCGCGGAGGGAGGATTCTCCGCGGCGACTTCCGCTTGTGCGAGGCGAGCTAGTGTCCCTAATTACCGTGTCGGGTTCATGAATACGATTGCCGCCACCGCACGGAAGCTAGCGTGGCGTCACTGGCTGTTACTACCGCTCATGAATTTATGTATCTGCATTCCCCGACGCTGCTCGGCTCGGGGCACCCCGCAGAAGAAGAAGAAGAAGAAGAGTCGCCTCTTGTCGGCGCTGTTCCTTACCCTCTGTACGAGGCCTCACGCCTCGCTACCCCCGAAGGATGTCGCGCCGCGGTCGTTCGGTTCGACTGACCGGCGCGGCCTCCTTGCTGCCAGGTTGATCGAGGAGAGAATCCCGGGCGAGACGATAGTATCACTGTGAGAAAAGGACTTTGCGCGTTCGCCAATTTTGGAACTTGGGACAAATGAGATACGCTGTAGTCACGTTTCTTTTTAAATCTACTAATTCTTTTATCTACTTGTACTAAAAAACATTTGCTAGATTTGAAGAAATGGATACGAATTCTCTTAGAATTTCCAGCCTCGATCGAATAAAGTTTTGGTCAAGGAAAAGAAATCACTTTGTTGAAATTGAGTAAAAGTCTAGTAAGGTTTCAAAATTCCAACTTTTCTGGGTGTATACGATGAATGATTCCTGTTACATGAATTTGGCCGTATAGGCGGTAACTTTTGCCAGTAAAACGATAACGCGCCATTAAACGCACTGCAAAGCGGTACGAGAGCGTATATTTATTACAACATTATCGTTACATTCGCGTCGGCCGAGTTTGACGACACATATTATCCCTCATTAAAATCAGAGACCCTTTCCGCGATTACAATTTTACATCGCGCTTTCATTACGGTTCGCACGCGGAAAAGAGCGCGGCGTTACGGCCACAATGTTCGCGATTTATACGGCTCCGCGCCTCGTTTCCTGTTATTTTTACTCGCAAAACGGAAATTAAGTCCGTGAGTTACCGCGTGCGTTACCATCGCGGCGTAGGAGTTACAACGGGAGACGAGAGCAATCTTTATCTCCGGCGAGATCTGAGAAACGGCGGCGGCGCTCTCCGTTTCGCTAATAGTCCTGTTTGAATAGTGTCGTTATTAGTCGTTTCCTTATGCGTGCGATATGTTAAGTGGCATTTATATAACGCGTCATAAAAGAATGCCGCGCGTAAAGATCGCGTACGATGCAGGTGCATCCCGCGATAACCAGATTCGTGGAGCGCTGCCGTGCACTCGGAACAAAAAAAAAGATTAATTTAGGTTAAACAAATGGCTCCACACACTGACGGCTTCTTCCAAACTGTCACCAAGGAGTTTGGACATTACCAAACAACGCTATACTTTCGACCATAATTTGTTTAACTTATTTATTTACTCATTTGTCAACTCACTTATGTAACAACTCTTTATTGGAACTCCTTGTAATTTCTTTGTTAGAACACTTGAGAAGAACCACAAGCAATGGTCGAAGCGTCGTGATTTTGAACGTAAAAATTTGCCAGACATGGTCAAGCAATCCTCTGAAGTTTTTTAAACAAATGAGATACGTTGAAATCATGTTTCTTTGAATCTACTAATTTTGATCTGCTTCTACTAAAACATTTGCTGCATTTGAAGAAATAGATATGAATTCTCTTGGAGATTCCAGTCTCAATGAAATAAAATGTTAGTTAAGGTAAAGAAATCATTTCTTTGAAATTAAATAAAAGTCCAGCAAGGTTCACATTTAAAGAAAATTCGTTTGATTTCAAAGAAACTTTTATTTCGCGTTTCAAGCATTTATCCATTGCGCCCATACGCGATGCAACTTGGAGGAACCTGCTGCAACTTCCCGTAAAGCTGTACGATTCGCTAGTCACACATGTGCCCGTCTAACGTCACGAGATATCGGATCTACGATCGTCGCGTGATAGGTAGTTCAGACGCTCGAAACACGTTGTATCTGTAATTTTCATACGATATGACGACGATTAAGTATTTGATACTCCTTGATAAAAATAATTTCAAAGAATAGAGATTGCATCAGATAATTGCAATGTGCCTTGTGTGATTTTACTTTATTATTACGGAGAGAGATTCGCTTCGAAACACGCACAAAACAATCGAGAATGTTTTTCTTTTAACATTTCTTAATAAAGACGATTTAATTGGCGCAATTATCTTTGCTAATTGATTTTATTTTCTGCGTAACGTAGCATTTAAGAGAGCCATCTCGTATTAGGCGATTTTTCCTTCCTACCACCGTTAGAAGATTCCAGCGGGAGAGACAGCGAGTCCTTTAACAGAATCAAACCCGCCGTAATTGAAAAGGATTGATTACGACAGCGGGGCAGATTTCGCTGTGCATCATACGCGATTAACATACGGCTAGACATAAATTAAAACGGAGCAACCTTCGCCGGCGCGGCGGATATGCGCTTATTTACCCGTAGTGACATCGTACCCGTATTTATATGCGAGAGCACGGTCTTCGCGATTAATCGAGGCGCGAGTATGCGTGCCAGCGCGGCGATGGACAGAGGAAACCGTCGCGATTTAACATATTAGCGTTAATTAAGGCAATTATGTCTCCGCGTCGTGAGCATGAGAGTGTGTCCGCTATCCGCTCGACTCATCCATATTCAGCAGCCATTTCCGACCAGGGATTATACACACGAGAAAGAGAGAGAGAGAAAGAGAGAGAGACAGAGAGAGAAAGACAGTAGAAACAACGCCATATACATACGCCGCGTTCCTCGTTGCCTTCGCAGAGTGTCGCATGTTGACAGTCACCGTGGGATCATTCCGTTCACCATCGTCACGAGAGATCGGGGACGCAGTAACGTAACCGCGTTCTCCAACCGCGTTCCTCTCTGTCTCTCCGCCTCTTTCCCTCGCCTTGTCCCTCCTTGTCCTCTCTCTCTCTCTCTCTTTCTCGCGTACTCGCCTACGAGGCCTCCATTAGAAATTTGCATTGAGGAGCCGAGCCGCCGCGTAGGAAGTCCTTACCTCTCCGTGTAATTATCGCGGCGATAATAACGAGATCGTAATGAGGATCATCGCGCGGTCGGCGGGCACTTTGTCGTTAGTGCTTGAGTAATATTACGATTTACTCGACGACGCTCGAGTACGCGAGTGACGTGTAACGACACGTTCTTCTCCGTGTTTACCTTTTAATCGCTCCCGTTATTCAAAATAAATACCTTGAGAAATGCGAAGAAAGATTCTAATGAGCGAAAATCGAGCGAACGCGAGCCGGCGAGAGCGCAGATTTTCGTCATTACATTTGGTCCGAGATATTTCATATTTATTCAGCGTCAACTTCTGCTCTCTTCAAGTAGAATAGCATACTGATTTTGGTCCACACTCCATTTGTCAGAGATTTTTGCAAACAAGCGAAATATGTTTTCTCAATTAATGGGTAAAATTATTAAAACGCTTACGTACGTTCATTCGAAGATAAAACATGCGACTCGAGATCACCGGAAATATTGTACAATGCTATGTATAATTACAATAATCTTACATACGCTTACGTGTGAAAAACGTAACGATTACGAGTAAAATGTATTTTAAACATCAAGTAAGGCGACTAAAGTTCGAGCTACGTTTCCAAGAGTTTAAAATATCGCAAGGCGCGAACGAGAGCCTTACCACGGATCAAAATTCTACCCGGAGCGACGCTCCGCCGATGGCGAATCGCACGTATGAGGAATCGAGCGTCTGGCGATGTCTAAAATTGGACGAGCGGGCAGTCGATACTCGTGATAGTGATAGCGCGCGCCGATGGCGGTGTGGAGACGTGTTGCGCAAAAAGCGAGGAAAAAGGAAGAACGGCGGAGGAGAGAAAAGCAGAGGAGGAAGTGACGGAGGGGACGGAGGGAAAATGGGGTGGGGGGGGGAGGGAACGGGGATGGCGAGGCGGCAGTTAAAAGAGGCAGGGTGAGAGTCGGGCCAAGCCAGCCAGCCTGGCCGGGTAGATGCAGACAGAGAATCCAAGGGGTGTGGGTGGACGGAAGAGGGTGAAGAGGACAAGGCAGGAGACGGCGAGGGACGGAAGGGGGGGAGGGAGGTGAGTGGCGAGAGGGCGGCGGGCGGGAGGAGGTGGAGGATAGGAGAAAACCGGGCACGTCTAGGTTTTGCTATGACCAATGGCAGACGGGGACACAGCGCGCGCCGTTCGTATCGATCCAAGGGAGACTGCTACGTTGGACTCTCCGTGGAGTGCCTCTCTCGCCCGGGTCACCTCATCCGTCCTCGGTGAGGAGGATCCTTCGTCTTCCTCGTTTTTCAGACCCCGGCCGCCGCGCCGTATTTTCCTTTTGTTCGTGCGATTTATCGCCCGGTCTCTCCCCTGCCCCACCCTTCCGCCTTTCCTCCATCGGTCTCTCTGTGCCTTGAATGCGATACTTATTCGTCTCGCCCCTCTTTTTTTTTCATGTGCTTAATTTAATATGATAAAGACGACGCTGATTGTGAGCCTGGAACCTGAGGAATACAGCAAGCGAGAGGTGCCCGCATATTTGTTTTGTCCTCGAGTCATCTCTTGTCCATAAAAGTTTATATTAAATTCCACTTGTCGTTTTCAATAATTATTAGTTATTTTGTAGAATTTAGGGAATGCGTACTTATATAAAAAGAGAAATAATACTTTCACCATCACTATTTCACTTAAATTGTAATGTCGTAGCAGTTTTCAAGAATACGACGGCGAAATTATGTCTAAATTTACTTATATTGCTCTAACGACGTTGTGAACTGCCCTTGTAATATTACGCGAAATGAGTTTTAATTTTGCTCGATGTCAAGTGAGGTAATTTTTAAGATTAAATTTTATTGCTGAAGCGTGTCCCTGAATCTGAACTGAAATTTTTTATTTCATTACACATTCGAATCAATACCGTCATAGTATTATTACAGTTTGTTTACTGACTCTCACTATTTTATCTTTCATCATACATCTCTGATAGCTTTATTTATACTTTCGACCATCAGCCTAGCACAAAATCGATTGTGTCTGGCATCAGAAGAAATCATTTGTGCCGATAGTAGCTAGTTCGATAATCCTGGCTGTTCTCCAGAGCGTACCACGGTTGGAGGGTGCACCTTCGAGAGGTAGACTCGCTACCTTCAGCCTTCTTGAAGCAGTCGGCGCACGCGCGACACAACCCGAGCCGGGTCCTCCCTATCAAGAGACACGAATATCGGGCTGAGGGAAAGGGCGTCGGCGGACAGGGAGGGACACGGAGGTCGAGTGTGTCACCACGGGTGCGTGTCGCGCCGGTGACACACTCGCCTGGACATGCGTACTCCTCCGGCCTATCGTCGCTCGGGTTATTAAAATTTTCGAGCCAATGAACATCCCCCGATCCGCGAGGCGGGGACATTGCCAGGCGTCGCTTGTCGCCGATGAATATAGAGACTGTCACGAGGTCGAACCGTGTTTGTCACAGTACTAGAAGCGCTATTCGTGTAGTCCGATCTTGTATCCCAGATCGTTTTCAGTCGGATCTTGAATGATCTTTACATTCCACCCAGTCTATAAAATAACTGTGTTCAAATATCTCGAGATTGAGCTTAAGACGATCTTACAGATACGATCAGACTATCATCCTATATCGAAACATAATACATAGAACTGTCTTATGTCGTTATGTTATAAGTGATCAGACACGATGTAGCTCTACATCACTCTCAGTCAGTCTTGAGGCACAAATGAAATTCATGCACGCTCAAGCAATGCCCTGAATGATGCTTTACAGCCACTCCTGTGGCTCTAGCTTCGTTACTATTGTCTAAGTTGCGACAAGATTGCTCGACATTGCATTGCACAAGTGATGAGATTACTTCTATTTGAATTGGAAACTAGTTGAAGAGATATCTTCGTTACTTTAATGAGAATTTCTGCGAGAAAAAAATATTGAACATTCTGACTGCGATTTTATTGAATAAATAATCTATATAATTATAGATTTAATACTACACGAGTTGGCAGATAATTATTAAAAGAATCATTTTCTTACGCATCCGAAGCGAGTTGAACCTCACGTTCTTCCAAGAAAGTATGCAGACTATTGGCGAAACGTACATATAGTCGTGCTATTAGAAGCTCAGATTCCTCTCGTGTACTGATTGACGTCGATCCTCCCCCGGGGAGAGGGGGGGGGGGAGGATTACTCGATCGCGCGCGTTTCTCGGGGACGCGCAAGAAGGACATTAGAGGCGAAGTCCGGTCGCCGGTCGATTACCTCCGACCATCATTTGCCGTAAGTCGTTTGTAGGACGTCGCGGTAGATTTGCGAGCTTTCGGAACGGCGCGGCAGGTTGCGACCGTCGTTACGTCGCCCTCGTCGCGCTCGCTCGCGTCGTTCGTTACGAGTTACGCGGGTGGAGCAGTCGGACGAGGAAGGGCGAACGTGGGGGCGCGAGGGGGGAAACGGGGAGGGGCGGGCGGGCGGGGTGGCGGAGAACTAGGATGATTTTATGGTCGTGCAACTCGGGGCAGGGTCGTTGAGTGGCGGTTTTTGTTGCAAACCTCCGGTGGACCGGGCCCCGAACCCCATCCAGCATCTCTCCTCCGCGAACCGCCCACTCCATTATCTCGGTGATGATGAGTGCGCGGGCGGGTGGACCTCGTAACACACATCAGCAAAAGGATTACCCTTCCTCCTACCATCACCTCCCGCCATCGCTTCTCTCTATCTTCTCCTTTATTCCTCCCTCTCTCTCTCTCTCTCTGCCTTTCTCTGTCTCGCCTGTTGGTTTCACCCCACCAGTCTCCTCCCACCGGTCGCGCCCGATATATCGTCCTACGCGGGCTAATGGGCAAAATGATTTGCGAGCAAAAAATAAATTGCCGGAGAATCCCCCGATGACGGAACTCCGTATATTGTATATTGTTCCCGTGCAACACACCGGCCGAGCGCCGACTCCCTTTTCGCGCTTTATTAGAAGATCCAGCGCCGGGATCCGTTTCTCCCGAGCGCCGGAAAGCGACACTATGTATCAAAACGGACGGAGATTCAGAAAGTGAGACAGCTATGCTATTATAAACTGGGCGTACACGAGCCCTCGTTCTTCCTATGCACGCCTGTTAGAAAGATATCAAAGCTGGGAGGGTATCGATAACCGAGACTAAATTTTAGGTTGCAACGTTTCAACGGAGAGACGTGTTGTTGCAGAGAACAGAGGTACATAACAATAAAGGAGTAGTGGCCTATGGTTCTCGAAACTTTGTTTCAACGTTGCCTCCGAGATCAAAGAATCGCGCAGGAGTGTTATAGTCGTAGGCAACAGAACCTCAAGGCGTTTGTATATTATAATCAAATAGGCACCAAGAGCGCCAATTTTTAGGTCCGAGCAAGATGCAGGTAGTTCAACGATCTAATACGTGAATATATTATATACATAATATAATTTAACTGCGATGCATCACTCGGGTAACAGATTGCGCATGCATTTACGAATGTTCTCGCGTAAATGCTGCCGAGTGCGGCGTGGCGTGGCGTTTCTCAGGTGAATCGACCTGCAAGAGGGAGCGATTCCAGAAGGAAAGAGACGCGGCGGTAGCGCGGGTCGTCCCAGGACAATCTTATCTGCCGTTGAAAAAAATCGAGACGTCGGTTTGCGTCTTTTGTACCAACTTCTAGACGGATATGCATAACCACGGCGCGGCCGTATCAGGTTTTACGCCGCGCGATGCGAGGAGATAGGGCCCGGGAGGCGAGTTCGTGCGTAATCAGACCCCGTATACACACATTAACGATTCCCACGTACGTGCATGCACGCGCGCACGCGTGGGCGGGTGCACGCGCGGATAAGAAGCGACAAATCGATCAGCGTGACGCGCTACCCGGACGAAGGCGAATTGTTCCCCAAACGCGCGCGCCTTTCCCCGAGGCCTTTTGTTTTGAGATGGAGTTGCGCGAGACACGCGATTTGCATGAGAACGGGGCCGAGACGAGGGTCACGCGCCACATCCACGCACGGATTTCCACATACTCCAATCCCCGAGTCCGCTACCTGGCCTCGCGCATTTTATTTAGGGCGTCGAGAGAACGAGAGAGGGCGAGAAGGGAGACGAGAGGAAGAGAGAGAGAGAGACAGGACGAAAAAAATGAAGCGTTGAAGCGTCGGCGCCGCGTCGGTCTCGGCGTCGGCCGTATTATTCCGTGAATATTACATTTGTGACTTGGCGTGGGCGTAGCACCGTGGCGCGATAGGGGATACCAGTTGTGTTTGCCTCGCGTTTCCTAATTTCCTTCGGGAAACGGCGCGAGTAATGTCGCTCTCGCAGCTGCAACTCCCCCGCTCCTCCCTCTCCTCCGTTGCGAGCGCGTGCATTATTCAACGGGGAATTGTCTCTCTCTCTCTCTCTCTCTCACTCTACCGTCGTCGTTCGCTTAATCAAACCGTCGGCTCTTTTTCACTCGCGGTACCTGCAAGACCTTAAGGATCTTCCTCTCGAAGCCGCGCGAGACCGACGACGAATTCGACAAACAGTTTGAGGATGCAGCGTACCGATCGCGCGCAATCGCTTGTATTGTTATTGATGATATAATTATCGGGAATATCGCGCGACACGATACCGCGCCGGACACGCTCGCCACGTTTAATATTTCACGGCAACAGATCCGATCGTTTAGGAAGTCTCACATATTTCAGCCGGCGCGCAACCAAGTTATTAATGTGCTAAAGACGATACGGGTTTCTTCTTCGCCGGGCGAGAACAAAACGTTTCGCGCGCGCGGAGACGAGGGGACGAGGAAGCGCGGGGGACGCGCGCGCGATGGAGGGTTACGGTTATAAATAGTCCGCCTTCGGGAGGCAGTAAAGAAACGACGGGGAGGGAAGTTACGACGGGGGTGGGAGAGTTTGTCAGCGAGAGGCAAATGAAATTGTATTAAAGTTTCACCTTCGCGGAAGAGCGGGACGAGGAGAGGAGAGAGGCGCGCGGGGATGCAGGCAACACCCGAGACGACGACCGGGCCGAAATGACGAGCCGAGGATATTAAAGCTTGTCGCTTTAGGACAAGACGAAGCGGGACTTTACTCGTCTTACTCTCTGGCGAATGGGCCGACGAGCTCGCGCCCTTGTATATTGAAATGCCGAGGCCCTTTCTGGTATAACACGATATTCGCCGTAAAAGCGGCGAGTCCAGGTGGGAAGGCGGCACCGCGCCTCCTGCTAAATTAATCGTCTCGTAGCAGGAAATTTCGCGCGCGCGAGGATGCTGAGGGACGAAAACCCTTGGACGGATTTTTCTCCGACGGGAATTGCGCTTCCCACGGCTGCTGCGTATCGCGCTACCGCGAGTGCCGCGGTTCGAAATCAATTACCTGGCGATGAGCGAGCGGGATAAAAACGCCAGGACGCATACGGGAAAATTGTAGAAAGCCCTCGCCGCCTCGACCTTTACGTGACGATCCAGCGGTGGCGATTAGCCGGCGATTCTTTTTCGGGGGATTGCATGGGCAACGAACGCTCTCGGCGTCGCTGTCCATTACGCGAAATTTATGCAGCTATTACGCGCCAGGTGTCCGTAAACACGTGGACTCGCCTGACCCTCACGTCGCTCTCCCCCGACTTTTATCAGACGTCCATCGTTTCGCAAGCGTGTTCCGTTCGCGACACAGAAAATTCGCGGAACCGCTTACATGTGTGACTTTGTCGAGACTTCCGCTCCAATTGTATTTTCAAGTGGACACTGTAAGACGTAGCTGGCTAATGTTAATATGTGAATTCTTATACCGTTTCTCCACCTGTACTGCGCGCCGGTTTCTCACTCTATCTCGCTCTTTTCGGACATATAACACAGTTTTCGTTTAGATGGAATCATTGTCATCAGCAAATTCACGTATTTACGTCGATGACCAAAATCTAATTATTAATATTATTTTGTTATCATACTATAAACGTGTTAGTGGAAAGGTGTGGATGGCAAATTAATATTGATTTTCATTCAGGAAAAATTGACTTGTTCCCAATAAAATTAGATTTTCCAAATTTATGCCACAAAACCGATAAAATACCACATCGGAAATGATCAAAGCCACGTGTAAGAGTCCAGAGATCTATTTCTCGCGATCGCCACCCTGCGATTTCGTTATCGAATAAATGTAGAGGAAAGTCCTCTATTATGAAATAAATAAATAAATAAATCTAGAGCGATGATCGATCCTTTGTCACGAGCCAGGTTCAACGATCCCCTGCGCAAACAATCTCGCGCATCTCGGTATCGTATGCTTAATAATCTTTCTAAAATATCTAATTGCCTACAGAATTCTCCGCTAAACAGATTTCGCCCCAAGGGCAATAAATCCATGGTGGAATCAACTGACGGTGGCTATTAATTTAACAAAAACCCCGCTATCCCACATGAGGATCCTATCTCATAATAGGAGACTTTTCTCTAATATTTAAATATACACGGATCCGCGAGGAGAAGCGAAGAAGAGACACGACGAAGGAGGGGGAAGAGAAGGAGGAGAACAGGTTCGCTAACGGACACCTCAGCTGCCAATTTACCGGGCGCACGCAACTAGACAGTCATATTTTATTTACGATATAATTGAGATATATTGAAACGCGAGATACAGACGTCCAGCTGCGCTCGCGTGGAAGAATAACAACCGCGCGCCGGCGTCCGCGACCGAGCTATAATTTAAACGTTCCCTCAAAAAGGAGCCCCGATGCATTTTGCTAGATCGCAGCATCGCCACACGATGCATTCAGCATCCCCGGCTACGTCGATTTCACGCCCGATTCGCAGAAACGATCGCCGGCTTTTCACGTTTACGCGGCGCCGCGCTATTTTTTCAACTTACAACATTCTTATTTTCCTGCCAATCTTTCAGTGATATATATGAAAATGCGCTAATAGATATAACTTTCGGCCGAAAAAAGGGTATCGTTTATTGTTTGGAAAAGTGACGGATAACAAAAATGAGAAAACCCATACAGGCGGCCTCTTTAACAAGCAAATCGAGGTTTAAGAAAATAATTTAAGAAGTGGGACATTAAAGCTTAAGCCTCGATCGAGCCTGAGATTTTATTACGCAGCTTTATCTCGTTTTCCAATGTGTATATGCAAATTGAACGTTTACTTGGCTTTAACCGTACGACGACTGTCGTAAATTAAGCGATCGCGCATCTCGAGTGCTTCGCTAATGTATGATCCCGCGCTCGCAGATGTACTCTCGTAAAAAGCGACGAGTTAAAGGAGGAAGAGTGCGTACAGAGACCCGAGGGTGGATCTCGCAGGGAATCCGTATCGCGGACGAAAAAAAAAGTAGATTTCCACGGATCTCTCGCTACGTGCCAATAATCCCCCCCGCGCGAAAGTTAAATTTTAAAAGCATTTAATGTCCGCCGACCCTCGTAACTCGCTTGTCTTACGCCTCGCTGGGGCATAAAGCGGAGACGGCGCGCCGAGGGGCGCGAAGGACGTAACCCACTTTTCGTGCAGGGCGGAGGGGGCCGTCAAGTTTTAATATTACGAAAATATCGATTCCACCGTCATTCTGACGTGGCGATTTTCCGGACCACTCCGTGAACGTACGCGGTCATCGCTTAAAAGCGCCTGTCCGAAATTGATACGTAGCGTTCGTAGAGCCGAGGCTGAACGTGCGAAAAATGTTGCTTACTCCCCGCGATCATTAATATTCTATTTTTGCGGGCCAACCGCCGCGGCGGTTCGATAAAATAAAGAGTCGCGGGATTCAACCATGTGAATTTAATGTCCCATACATTGTGATATGATAAATACGCGATATAGCAAGTATAATGTGGTCGTTCGATTCAGTGATTTTTTTCAAATCGACATTTACATTTTCTGAAAATACGAGAGATGCCCGCCAGTGTTAATAAATTAATTCTCGACCTCTGTGAGATTAAGAAAATGTTATCATTGCGTCTATCTAGCAACGGAAATGATCCTTCAAAGTCTTCTATTTATCTTTGACTCTTCTTATTCCTTTATCGAACGATTTTGTAGCCTGAGTTCGGGAAATTTCTTCGAACAGATCCAACGTCTAACATTGATAACTGGTATTAACTTGCTACCTATTTTTGTCATCAACGTTAATTATTTTACATAAACGTTATTACTATCTGCTCGTCTATTACCAAAACGAACGAACTGCCTTCCCTCGAAATTACAGCGAGTGCGGAACAAAAAGTTACGTCAGCACCGAGCTTCTCGATTCCCGGCTAATACACGCGAAGTTGATATTGGCGGAAATGTTAACGTCGAAAAGTCATTTCCGGAACAAGAAGCGGCGGAGAGGCCAAAGTCGCCCTTACACCGCCAACTGCGAGACGATGATTCTCATTAAAAATGTATGACGGGAACGCGCGATGATGACGACCGACGTCGTTGCTGCCCCGAGATGCTTAATCGATCCTAGAGATAGGTTTAGATCGGTCCCGGCTACCGCGGCGAGATTTATCCGTGTGTAATCACAGGGTCGGCCGCCGAGGATTGTTATTGGCGTATTTTAATGCGCCAGTTGAACGGGGCGGTTATTATTTCTGCGGTTTTGCGGCCGTTCGAGAAAATTGGCGGTTGGGCGAGAGTCTCGCGATGGTCGGGGCGGACGGCCAGGTAACCCTGAGATCCATCTGTCACAGCGAGGGCGTTCGCAATTCGTCAGTCGACGAAGGGCTCTCTCTCTCTCGCCGGATTGAAAAATCTCCTCCGCGGGCCCGGGGAATTTACATGCGGAGCTTTGCGATGCGCTTTCCCCTTCTTCTCCCCCCCCCCTCTCTCTCTCTCTCTGAAAATCTTGTGTCGCAAGTAATATAAATAAAGGAGAGGGAGAAACGTAATTTACTCCGGTGCTCCGGAGTACAAAAGCTTCCACGAGACATTGACATGGCGAGAGAGAAAAATACTGTAAAGAGAAACACTCACGCACCGTCATCGCCAGATTGTAAATAACGACGTAAAACGTGACTCGTAATTAAACATAAGACCGGGGGCCTCAACTTTCTCACTTTGTATTATCTATCGCCGATGATAATAAAGAAAGAGAGAGAGAGAGAGGGGGGGGAGGGAGAAAGAGAATAAGAGGCGCGAGGGACAATAGGATTAAATACGTTTGATTTCTGTCCGAATGTTTGTCTAGAAGTCTCGTTACCATCGATGAATAGGATAAGTCCACTCGCGTCCTGCTTGCATCTGCTCGCACGTAACGAACTGTCCTTTCCAAATATATCTATCCTTGTATCTGTTGGTGCAGAGGTGTCCGAGACACTTTTATATACAGACCGTCAACAGTTCATAAATTAAACGTGCCAGAATTACGCAATACGAGTCGTCTATCGATTTAATTTCGCACTTCGAAAGACTGAATTCAACTTACTATAATATAATATTTCTTACAGCACCTATTCATTATATCATTCGCATAACAGTTCAGGGACGTTTGCGTCGTCCCTTGGGAGGACACGCGCGGTAAACGTTCGCGGAGATTGTGCTGAAAAAAATCGGCGGGCGATACAGATCGTGCTGAATTTTGGAGTCCCCATCAGGAGCCATCACCGGGCGATCGTTCGCCGATGGTATTCGGATTTAATTACGCGTCTCGCCGATAATACCCATCGGTAGAGAGCCGTAGCGACGCACGGGCCCCGATTCCCGGCGTGATTTATGTCCGGGAAATAGGTCGTGCCTCCGAGGCTAGACCCATTTCGGTTTCGGCAGAAAACGGCGCCTCTATTAAGGGCTGTGCGCAAAAGGGCTACACGCTGTTGGTCGACCGGGGGGGGGGGGCAGCGGGGGAGCGGGCGTCGTAAACTGTTTATAAATCAAATCGTGGCGTGCACTCTGTCGTAGGATTTAACGGACGCGCGGCATGATGCGTGAAGCCCTTCGCGGATAGCCGTATCTGGTGCGACGGAGATCGTATCGCTTCCGCGGAAGTTCTCCTTAATGCGCGGGCCGGCTTTAACGCGCCTCCAACGCCTAAAGTTGGCCGCGCCGAGGAGGCGGCGAGCCCGAAGCCGCGAGGAGAAAGAGCGTAGGAGCACCGCGGCGCGTGCGTCACGGACGTTCCTGGTCGACGCGTTCCGATCCGCTCGCAATTCCGTCGCGGAACGGCGCGGAATAATGACGGAATCGACGTCGCGGCACGGTGCCGAACGCGCGGTGCCGAGCGCTTCGCTCGGCAAGTCGTCTCGTTAGGGGAAAAATTAGCGCGGCGTCCTCGGCGACCGTGCGCGCCGTAAATTTTCGTTTTCTCGTCGCGTTATGTATTATGCATCCTCTGTCCAGCGCCCGTCTCACGAGCCCCGTATTTAGAGCTCTTGACAATTATCTTTCCGGTGGGTAAGAAGGCATGTAATATTCATGCCGCGGCATCGTAAGTGGACGAGCGAACGGACGACGGCGCACAATACCGTAGATTCCGAGATTGCGCGCTCACCGTGACACCGATACCGGAAAGGAAACGGAGAAAATCAGTCTTAATTGGGACACACTGGAAATGACGACGCTTAATTTAAGTACCGTACCGGTATCGTGCCGAGGCGAGGGTATCCGCGCACCTGACTCGTCCGACTTGCGGGATCGGGCTTTTCCTGAGAAAGCGATTAGCGTTAGCGGCCGCGGTTCGAAGGTAACAGTAATAACGATTAATATAATGCCAGGAGTGCGCGCGAACACGATACGTTGCAAATGCGTACGTCGAACCGAGCGCGTGTACGTAATTATTCTTGAGAATCGAATTTGTCTCCCGAAGGGATAGAAATACCCTTCGATGATACACAAGATTGTATTCAACGCGTGGAAACCTTTTACAAGAGTATACGAGTTTGTGTAATTTTATATCTAATTTCGCGTGCTTTAAGTTAATTCGCGATAATGAATTACATTTGTGTTACGTAACGTTGCGAACGACGCTCATCGTTTATCTTAACGTTCGCGTCGGTCGGCGTTCATCCCAACGCTCCGGCGCATCCCGCAATTTCTCACGGAATCATCCCAGGCAGGACATTAGTGTTTGTCAATTACTGGCACGGGATATCGGTGCACGGGGTTGTTTCCTTCATACGCTCCCACCCGGCTGTTGTCGATTCCTTAAGTAATTTGGCAGCGGAGAGAACAGAAGAGTCGCGACAAACGATGACAAACGATTCCTTTGTATCTTCACTAAGGAAAAGCGCACTTCAAATCCGCGTCAAACATTTTTGCCGTTAACGATTGATGACGCAGGGAACAATCCGTAAAGGAGCAAGACTACCGGCGGCGATTCGACGACACGCGAGGGTACGTTTTCGCGCAGCGACACGCAGAAGGAGAAAGAGAGAGAAAGAGAGAGCGAGGAGAAAAGCAATTATAATTCCCTCTGTATCGTCGGCGTTATAATTGGAGCGCGGGCCTCGATAATGGAGGTCCAAAGAAGATTAAGAATAGGACGCCGGTCGTTGGACGGGGTGCGGGAGGCAAAGCAATGACGGAGGGGGGGACGGGCAGGGTTCGCTGGAGCGGGAAAAAGAATGAAGAGAAAGACGAAGGGGGACGGCGGGGATGGGAAGACGAAGAGAGAGAAAGAGAGAGAGAGCCCTAGGTATAGTCTCGATGACTTATGTGGCTCTGACGCTATCAGCGAAGCGTCTCTAGAGTCCGGCTTGAGCCCCGTAACGCCGGTCCTCGTAAATCATCGCGATCCACCCACGCCCGTACCGTGCTCTGCCCGCTCTCGAGCTCCAACTCGGAGATGCGATACGACAATTAACGAGGTCAAAGGGGGAACGGAACGTTTGCCTACGGAACTGCCGTACGCCCGCGACCGAGAGAATCGCGAGGACTTGCTCGGCAGGACAATCTCTGTGCGATCCCCTCGCCTCGCGTCTCCCCGCGGGTGCAACAATTGTAAAGCTTCCAAACTTGGATTCAAGTAGTCGCGTCATAAGAAACCGAGATGGCGCCGACCGATCGTTTTGCACGCGGAGTAATTTAACGCTCTTAGTATAACGATGTACCTACACTGAGAACAATTTCCGTCGGATAAACCGATTAAATAGTGTTTCCGACGGTTAATTTTTCCGATGAAATTTATCTGATGAAATGCAGTTACCGCGATGAAATTTGGTTGGCAAACCGATCATATTTTTCATCGTATATACAATTTAATTGGACTATCCAATTATATTGAATCGGACATTTTTTCTCAGTGTAACATAACGCTTTTAATATCAACTAGTCATATTATTACTAATGTTGTGCATTTACAGATATAATCGATGTCATTTACAGATATAAAGCGTATTTTCCAAGAGGAATTCTCCCCCCTGAAAACTTTTTGCCTCGCAGACCTCGAATCCTCCAGAGATGTGGTCCTCGATATTCCGGGAAGGACCAGGGCTCCTCTTATCTTCCTCCGCGAGCAGGCCCGTGATCCCGCTTTCGGCACCGAAGTGCCGTTTCATTCATTGTCGTCCGTGTGCACTGTGCGCACCCGGGGTGCACCCGCGGAGATACAAATGACGACGATACCCTCGGGCCGGGGCTACCGGATCCGCGCTTTATCTGCGAGTGCGATCGTCGGCGGATACGACGAGTGTCTCTTTTCGGAAGAGGGGGAGTCTCGGGCAATTCCGGGACTCCCACGCGAAAAAAAAAGCGGAGGCGGCGTAACGTTTTTATTAGGGCAATTCGCTGTAACCCACAAGTGGTCGGCACAGCAGGTCGGTTCCCCCTCGCACGCGGCTTCTTCCTCGAACTTCTTGCGAACGGCGCGCGAAGTTGACTTTTCAGTTTGGATCCCTCAATTCCTAAGTCGTTCTTGAATGATTAGATCCTTCGACACTAATTGCAGGAAGGTTCTTTTAACTGTTCTCGCTACTTTGTCCTCGAAGAGTACGATCGGACATCTGCATTTATTGTAATTTCATGTAACAATAATAATTATAGGAAAAATAATTAACGGCACAACTGGGAAATTCTAATTAAAGAAATTTATTGCGCAAAATATTACCTCAGCCAGGGTTTGAACCTGGACCTCCCTACACTCTAGGGCGTCTCACCAATTCGACCACTGAGGCATGTGGTAATACTCGTCGCAATAAACAGTATAATAATTATATTTTTGCAATAAATTTCTTTAATTAGAATTTGCCAGTTGCGTCGTGTATGAATTTTCCTACCTTGGTTAATTGTTCACTGGCGACAATTAGTCTTTATTCTCGTTAATAATAATTATACTTGGCTTACTCTCTACAGTTGTGAAGTAAAATATTCACTCTACTGGAGCAAATACATATTTACACTAATATTTTCACTCCAAAAACTTTAGAGAGGATAAAACGTCATGTTTCTTTCTCGGGAACTTTGCTCTAACCGTTTGACGCTACGTAAAAACGCGAAAAATTAGTAATAAACGTGTGGCAATCGTCATGTTCTGAAATCGCACTTGTTAAGTGCAGGCTCTCGCAGCTCTGGGAAGCGCTGTAGCGTTGCGTACACAGCGCGACCAGCGCGAGATGTCCTCAGGATAAACAGGCAGGCTTTGTTCTACGCTTATGAATAAAACATTCGATAACGCATCTTGGAACCATACCGCACGTACGCACGCACACGGGCACACGTATCGCACGTATCGCCGCGAGAATCCAGCTCGCGCTGTGACTCTTGGCCCTTTTCCATCCTCTCGTGACATTCCGCCTGTGTCTCATGCGTCTTTTTGTCGCTTTGTCTCTCGTCTTTCCCCCTCGAAACAAGGCCTCGTCGCTGTACGAGCATGATCGGCCTGTGAGAAAATGTCGAAACAACCAACGAGCAAACGCGCACGGCCACGGGACGACATGCCCCGTTTGCGATTCGTTCGTTACTTTTGCGAGGCGTACTTTTGCGAATAAATACAACGCCAGTAAATCGACGAGCCGATCCGAAAAGGAATCCGTTGAAACGCTAATTGACATTTTAATGCATTCTGTTGTTGTAGGTAACTTTAATTATGTACACGGAGAGACCGATATGGTTACCACGTGTCTAATTAGGGTTGCACAACCCCAATAAATAGTAATATTTGGGACAGCTGTATATGTGGTTGTCACACTCACATTGGTATGATAAGTAGTGGAGACAACTATATGCGTTTTGTGCAGCAAACTCAGCGAATGTTGCAACGCAAAACAATGTAGATGCCCCTGCTATTTATACGGCAACATTTGCATTTTAGTTATTTTTGCCTAAGCCGGTCTTTCCGCGTAGCTGTCTTAAAAACCTATTTTGCGACATTCTTAAAAGTGCATTGTGCAATAACTCATATATAAATTCGTCGGGGAACGGCGTAAGAAAAGAAATTTCTAATGCGGAGCCGTCCGAGGAAAAGTCGGAATAATAATTCGCATCGCGAATTCTGAACTCTTACGTTTCGCCAAACAAAGCGCGTTAAAGTAATAATTGTTACACGGTGGGACGGCGGCTGCAACTGCGAGATAGAATTTCGGGAACACGACTCGCGCGCTCGAGGGGAAAACGACCCCGGAGAAAATTCAAGACACAGCTAAAGTCGGCAGTTACTCGCGAGAGAGAGAGAGAGAGAGAGAGAGAAGCCGGGTGAAAGCGGTTGTGTGTCGGAGGGAGGGTAGCGGGACAGGCGAGATAGAAACTCGCCGCGGAAGAAACGCGCGTGTCTCAATGTCTCCCCGAAGGCGCGCCTCCGCCTTCAATTTGTGCCTTCATTCGCACAAAGCTCGCTCATAAAAGAGAAGTTAAAACTATGCCGTCGTTCTTATTACTGCCTCGAGCCAAGCCCCGCGAGTCTCGCCTCGCCTCGCCTCGCCCCGCCTCGTCCTGCTTCGCCTCTCCTTACCCTGACCTAGCCATCACCCCCTTAGCCTTCTCGGTGTCTGCCGTCCTACCGTTCGCTCTCTCTCCTTTGGCGTAATGGAGCAAATACTTTCTTTCCGCTCGCCCGGCCTGATTAAATAATTTATAATCCGGGGCGGAATGTCATTCCGGAGGTGGGGCGGGGGAGGGGAGGGAAGAGGCCCCGGTTCATTCCCGGTATCGCGAGGTCGGTTAACCTCCGGTTAGCTATCGAAATTCGTAACGTTATATCGCGCGGCCGAGGCCCGTACAGGACTAATTACATCTTGCCCTGGCCGGTAATCGGAGGATTGATCGGCGGCGCGGCGCGGCGCGTCGACAATTCCCGCGATACACCGAATATTATTGTGGAAATTAACGATCGTGCTCTCTCTTTCTCTCCCTCTACCCCTCCCCCCCCTCTCTCTCACTCTATCTCTCTCTCGTTCGCGCGCCCGTGCCGATCATCATTCTGCGCTCCCGCGCTCGCTGACGGACGAGGGATAACAACGCTACGGCATTGTTTGCGTTGCGATTAATTTAGTTCGCCGCGATCTGTAATTATGCGCGTGATTGCTCGTAACATCGCATCGGCCTATCGGAACATGCTGCATGTTGCGGCATGGGCCGGGATGTACAATAATCCGCGGTACATTTTTGATCGATGATGTATATATTAGAACGAGGAAACAACTGGTAGAGTACATCGAGAATTCGCATCGACGAGATCGCGTTCGCGTGCATTTAGAGAAAGGACTGGTACGATAAGAAATGTCGAAAAATTCGCCGAGACAGACGCGTCCCCGAAATATCGCTTGAAATCGCGAATCTGTCGATCCCTCTACGTAAGTGCGACGCGTTAGGTTTCTCATATTATTTATAAAGAAAAAAAAAGGAGGGCAAATTTTTGTTCGCGCTACTGCCTGCACCAACGATTACGCCCATGTAATTCTGCAGCGCGATAAAGAATACGATATCACGTATAATATGATCCACGTACAACACGGTAGGTATACAGGCGCGGTATGAAAAGCCGCACGGCATATTTTAATCCGAACTTTCCCAAGGTTCATGTCGCGCTCTCTTTAAGGGGGGTGAGGGTCTCTTTTCACCCCTTAATTTTTACTTTCGCGTACGTCGCCGCGAGATATCTGACAAATTTCAATTGCGGCAGTTAAGAATGTGCCCTCCGAATACCCCGGGTTTTCGCGGCCGCTTTGAACCACCGCGTGCTCGTCTGTCCTTCCGCGTTTCGATGCGCATGGAATTCTGTTTAATGTAATTTCGACCATTTTGACAATGCTCGTTGAATGGTTACTATGCAAATAGTTCCGTTCGTCATTCCTTAAATGACAACGAAACAGTAAGTAGTAAAAACGATAAAAACGAGGAGGGAGAAGAAGAGGGAGAGACAAAGATATACACATAGAGAGGGGGGGGGGAGAGCGAGACAGAGATGACGTTAATAAAATGAGTACATTGTCTCTTTTATGGTAAAAACCATGAATGCAAATTTTATGTTTTTGAGCGAGAAATTGTAAAAAATGAGAAAAAAATATTTCAAAATTACGAATTGCAATTCTTTCAATTATAAATTTCCAAATTTTATCGAATCGCACATTCGTGGTATTGGCATAAAGTGGGCGATATATATCATATGAACATAAAAGAATGAACAATAAAGACTCTATAAAGCATAGAATGACAGAAGAGTTGTTGATTTTAACCGAAGTACACAAGGTTATTATTTAATTTCAGCGCAATATACGTGGCTTCCTTCAAAGCAACGAGGCTAATTACTGCACAGCTTTAAGCGAACGCGAGTGAAAGCTTTATAGCGAACACGAACGTGAGTTTATATCGCGGCGTAACAATGCCGATAAGTGTGATTTATTTCTAGCGCAAACCAGATCGGACGCACGTAATTTCTACGTTGCTATAAAAATTAGTTGGCAAGTCTCGATGTCCGTCACAGGCTTGCACGCAGGCTCGCGTTATTTATCGCCCCGCTACGATGGATCTGTCATGCGTAATATATCGCGCAGGTACACGTCGTTGCGGCACCGTATCGTCATCAACAATGGCTGGTGCACAATCGATGTTGCACAAAAGAGTTTCACCGTGTTTTCGCGAAACGTGCACGTACCGCGCGCGTGCGCCGCGGGAAACGTGGAAACTGTTTTTATTAATTCATTCTTACCTCCTTTTTATGGAAAGACCTCTGTCGCGCGTGCGAATTACGATGCCTTACGTAAGCTGCCTTACACTGCGAAACGTTTCCACTAGACAAATCGATTAAGCAGTGTTTCCGGTGAAAAATTAACCGTCGGTTTTTCTGATTAAGTTTTCCGATTAAATTGTGGATATTCGATGAAACTTATCCAATAAAATTGCCAGTTGCTGACGAAAATTAATAAAAAAACCGGTTATATTTTTTATCGGATACACAATTTAATCGAACGTAACTGTTTGTTAATATGTAATTGAATTATCCGATTAGATAAGCCAAGATATTTTTCTCAGTGTACCATTTAATTCGCATGACACGTACCGTTCATTTCTCCGACACGCGTTTCCAAGTCGTTTGTTATTGCACTCGGCATCTTTCGACAATTAACGACGTGTCGAACAAAAGAATTAAAACATTCCGTTGTTTCTAATCGATATTTTATCAGTTTACATCAATGAAAGAAAGATAACAATTTTCTTCGAAAATTAGTTGCGGAATCCAAAACGAAGCTTGTGCTTTTTTTCTAAAATTAATAAAGAATATAAAAATTAAAAAATATTTTAACATGAAGGCACTAGCCGTGCATTTAGAGACTAGGAACCTAGAGTTCCACGCTTGCTTCCGTTCGGAGTCCGGGATCGCCGAAATTCGTGGCTATTAAAATCAGCAGGAAGTGCGTCGCGCCGGATGTGCACGATATAACGGATCGTTTTCATTATCTCCCTATACCCGCGACCCCTGCGTTCTAGGAGACGGAATCGCATCGATCAAACGTAGTTCACAGTGTGACTGCGACACGTCGTACTGACAAAGAATGATCGCGTTTCATCTCGGAGAGACCGCGTGTCAGTACGATTGCGCGATCGCGCGCCTGGTTCTCAGACTTTCCCCGCCAGATTGTCTCGTTCCTCGAACGAGATATTGGACCGTTAATCTTGATGTCCACGGATGATATTTCTAGCATGAAGTGTTGCGCCACGCATCGAATCGCCTGCATGTAAAACATGCTGTAAATCGTCGCGACATCGTATCGACTATCGAGATCGTATTACTGTGGTGTGATGATCGATTCATACGATTTGTCTCGCACAAACGTTCTTCAACACTTCCGAATGTTGCAGAGACCGAATAGACTGACAATGAGTCCTATTCGACGTCAGTTTTCTTGTAGAAAAATTTCGAATTTATGCCAAATTTTTTTTTCTGTATATACAAGTATCAAATTTACTATTGATACAAATAAGGAAAATTTGAGAAAATATATCTTTTTCTTCACTTTTTAATATCTATAATTTAATAGAAGAAAGTCCTCTATTATGAGATAAGTTTCTAATATGAGATAGCAGGTTTTCAACAACTGAATTCAAGCACAAATCTTTTTTCGCAACACGGAAAGAAAGGCTTGGTTAAATTTACAAAGTTTTTCTTGGTTAGCTGTATATTGGTTGCTATAACGATTGACTTGGTTACCATAATCATGTACACTTGGTTAGTCTGGCAATTCAAACTTGATAGGGACTGTTGGTGTTTATAACCAACGCAATTGGTTAAAGTAACCAAGAAATTGTATTCCGATTAGTTATCCAGAAGGAACCACGGCAATTAGTTCTCATAACATCAAATTGAAATTAAAAAAATAAAAACAAACAA
>NW_011967213.1:770910-779668 GCF_000949405.1 Vollenhovia emeryi | reverse complement strand
ATAAATATTTTCACCAATGAACTGAGCTATAAAAAATATTTTATTTAAGAGAATGTTTCAATTTTTAGTGCTTTGGTCAATTAATTGTACCAATAAAGATAGTTGGTACAATTAAGTACGACCGTTGGTTCCATCAATCAAGTAACTTGGTAAAGTCAACCAAAAGATAAAGGTTACAATAATCAAGTAATGATAGTTTAGAACGACCAAGTCTACCAAGTACTATTGGTTGCTCCAACTATTGCAGTCGAACTAAGTGCCGTTGGTACGTGTAACCAAGAAATCAGCTGGCGCATATATAACCAAGGCACTTGGTTTCAGACGACCATTTTTTTGGTTATCCCAACCAAGTCTTTTTCTCCGTGAACGATTACACAATGTAACAATGAATTTTCCACTAAACAGATTTCGTTCCAATGGCAATAAATTCACGGTGGAATCAACCGATGATGTCTATTAATTTAACAGAAACCCCGCTGTCCCATATTAGGATCCTATCTCATAATAGGAGACTTTCCTCTACATATTTGCATAATAGACCAAAAATGCAAAGATACGCCTCCACGTAGTAGTTTTAATAATTTTATTATACATAGTCCGCTATATTACAGCGCGTCTGGAAACTTGAGAAAATTCTCTCTGACTCTGACAATAACAGAACGAACAATCTTTTCACCCCATCACGCGACATTTTTTAATACCGCCGACGTGTTGCGGGATAAAATCTATCTCGCGGGTTTGCGCGAGCAGATATCGCGGGAAAGGGTTAATTTACCACACCGCCCTCGGACCAACGAAACCGGCAATTGACTTCTTGTCTAGCCTCGCGGCCGTTAATACCGCGTGTTTCGAGAAATCGATGGAACTTTCGGAGCGACGTTTTCGCGCGGTCCAGAACTCCGCGGAAAACGTGCGGTTCGCGTGCGCTATGTGCGTTTGCGCCTCACCCCTGCATTTCTCCCTCTGACAAACGTGGCAGGTCTTCCTCCCGTCTTGCCCCCGTCCCGCGGCACCGGTCTTTCTCTCTTAGCTTTATATAATTGCGGGCTTTCATATTTGATGTTGTAGCGCCGAGCGCCCCGTGAGCGGGGCGTAGTTAGCTGCAGCTAGTTTGCGCTGCCTTACACACACGGTACCGTTTCTAGCATTTCGAAGTAGCGCGGGCACGGGCCAGGTATGCGGGCCACCTGCAAACAACGGCCCCTTGTTTGAAGACAGGATTTGCCGCGGCGTTATTCTCGGATTTGCGGAGAGAAGCGGGATGCTCGGCGCCGCCCGTTGCACCGCGGCTGAATTTTTCAACGCGAGCCTTCCGCGTAAAGAGCGATGAATAAAAGCGTAAACAATCTTGTCAGTTCAGAGTCACGTTGTCGCGATCAAGTTACCTGTATCAGAATACGTCATAATTTCCAATTCGGCTTGTCGTACTTTGAAGTGTACGCCGCGCGAAGCCACCGCGTGTATGTTCATCGATGACAGAAGAATCAGCTTCCTCTGACTTAAACGAGGATCACGCGAGAGATCTTTCGCTGGTCCCATTCAAGAAATTCGCGCGTCCTTTCCAGGAAGTGTTCCCGGCGGAGAGCAACCGGGAACAATAACCCGCATGTTTGTTCTCAGGTACCGAGATTTGCGCTGCCAAATATTTGCTTCTACGATATGAAGCTATAGAGGTAGAAGGGGAACCCGCACACGAACTTTGCTATCGTTAGCCTCCGTCGTCTTCCAATCACGTCTCTAGTCTGCGACCAATATAGAAAAATCCACGAGTCCCTTTTTCCAATTATTTAAATCTATTTTACGTGATCGACAATTAGCATCTTACTAAGTGGAATTCTATTAACAATTTTATGCGCCTCATAAAAAAGATTGGAAGAATCCGAATGTATACACATACTTAGAGAAAAGTCCTCTCTACTATGAGATAGGATTCTAATATGAGATGGTAGGTTTTTCAACGTCCAAATTCAATCACAAATCTTTTTTCGTAACGATTACACGATCTAACAATCAATTTTCCACTAAACAGATTTCACTCCAAGGACAATAAATTCATGGTGGAACCAGCAGACGATGTCTATTAATTTAGCAGAAACTCCGCTATCCCATATTAGGAGCCTTTATATATTAAAATGTACGACATATGAAAAATTGCTCTATAATATATAATTCTGTCGCGAATTCTGATGCAAGTTGCAAATCTAAAGTAGAGTCTTTCATTTTACAATCGTTGTTCACTGCTCAATGCTTTGGTATGTATCGTTCCAATTCGGAGACGTTGACATAATAGAAGGCAGGGAACTTTTTTCCAGGGCGTCTTCGACACGTTTTAAGCGGCCGTACGCACGTACGAGCGTCCCGCCACTAGATATGTATCCGCCGTGCTTTACGCGCGTATGAGTGCGAGAGTACTTGTTATATTCAAATTTAGTCACTTGGCTAGTCCGTGATTGCGCATCGGCAAATATTCCAATATAGCCTCGCGGAGATATAAACGTATATTGCGATTCTATTATCACGCATACGCACAATTCCGTTTCTCCTGGGAATTCTCAGGAGAACGGTTGTTTCACGGGGATAGTGTGGGAAAACTGCTCAAAATGGTCCCATTTCTATAATTCTGCGATCAAAGAGGGACACGCGAGCGAGAATCGGACGCATTTCAGTTACTGAATAATGCAGCAGACAGCGATGTGCGTTGATCAAGTGAAATAAAAAGTAATATGATCGGGTCTGATGGTTTGGGAGAGATAAGAAAATAATTAATCAATTCAAATGAAGAATGCGCTTCTTGTGTATGTACATGTAATAATTCTTAATTTTTGCACTGAATTTATCGCATTTGTATTCACGAAGCGATCACTTTTTGGCGCCGGCGATTGTTTAAGCTCTATAATTTTATATCGATTAAATAATAAAAAACTGTAACATATATAATTTTTCGTTACTAATTCCCAGTCGATTTGTCAATATTTTATACAAGTTACTCGATAAATTGTAGAGGAATAGTAGACTTTAAAGTACGTGACAATATAAATGTGAAATACACAATACTCCAAAGAACATAAAATTAATTTGTTGCAAGAGGAATAGCACTACTAAAAAAAAACCACACACACATTCGAAGATACATGTAACAAGAATATCGTTCGATACTTCCGTCCGATAGACGAGACGGCAGGTAAAGGCGAACAGTCTTCATAGACGGCCGCAAGGCGTAATATGACATTTAATTAAGAAACTCGGGCGAACCCGCGCGGGCGCGCACGGCGAGTGATATTTGAAGTAATTAAAAATGTATCCGTCGCGGTTCTTTGAGACAAGCCGTTTTCATTGCCACACAAAGAAGCCTCCCGGGGCTAATCTCCATTTCTCTGCCTCCCCTATCCGCGCCGGGCCTTCTGCATCCTCCTTTCCACCCCTCCCCCTTCGCTAGCTCGCGCAAAATCCTCTTCGTCGTCCAGGTCTCTCTCTCTCTCTCACTCTCTCCCCCTCCCCTCTCCCTTCCTCTCTTTCCAGAATCCTCCTCGAAATTGCCGCGAGGGTACTCGGCACAGAGAGCGAGGGGAAAGGATATCCCGGGCACGTCGGGGAACGTGGAAATTCTTTTAATCGTTTGATAATCTTGTTTAAACCTGTCGCCCCGCTCGCGCGCCCAACCCCCGTCCCCCGTCCATCCGAAGCACCCCCCGCGCCCCGGCTACGTTCCAGCCCTGCGGCCTGTTGGCTCACTTTGTTTGCACGGATTATGAACAGTCTCGAGGAAGGCGGTGAGGCCAGCGCGGAATGAGAACCGGCTACAGGAGAAGCGAAAAGGCCTTTTGCCTCTCTGTCTCTTTCTTGCGAGGCACCAGAGATTCCAGCTCCTGCAAAATTAAGCAATCCCTCCCCATCCCTCGTCCCCCACCTTCGGCCTCTCGAGCCCGACGGATGCTTTCGCGAGCGCACCTGCCCCGGCGTAACTTTATATCTGGGCACACCTACGCCCGACAAAATCTGAGGCACGGCTCGCGAGAGTCCAACAGTAGTCGTCAGTAGGGCAAAGTAAAGCGTAATCGGACACGGAGATAAGAGCGTCGTACCCTATCCCTCGACGGACAAACGACCGCGCTGGACGATTGGGTCAATTTGACTAGCTTTCGCAACTTGATCTATTTTTTTATTTCACTCGACGTGACCCTCGCTCCTCCCCGCAGTAAAGAAATCGTTTTCACTTTAAGCAGCGATAAAAAAAGAAACGAACGCCGTAGCGTCGTTCGGATGCCAAGTAAACGCGTATCTCTACGATCCCAAGGAGAACCTCTCGACAAAAGGACTCGGGCGAGGAGCGGAAGTCAAGATCGGCGCCGAGGGGGAGGACTGGTCGTTCCTTCCAGGAAATCTAAGCCAAATGTCGCGCATTACCCTCTGGGGGACGAACGACGCGAGCTGCAACAACTAGGACGCGTCGCGCCCATCACGCTGATATCTATTCATCTACCACTGTGGGCGGAGAATTTTGCGTCTCTCCCGAGGCTCTTCAACTCGAGTCCACTATTCGGGGCAGGGACATTCGCGCGTGTCGTCGATGTTCGATGGTAGATAGCGAGATGACACCGTCTTCCGTGGAAGCGCCGAGCCGAGCACGAATACACGCGAGGCACGCACGCACGCACGCACGTACACCGACATCTCCGTACATTCATTTGCATATCATCGACGGACGCAGCCTCGACATGAATATTTACCGGTCGCTCATGCGACCCCCGCCACGCGGTTCCACCAGCGCGAGAATCGTCCGCCACGATCGCGTTCCGCAGGCCTGCCGTAAATCGATAACACGCTCGATAAGCGACGTACGTTTATGTCATCTCCCCGCGTCGCGCCTTTATTACGGCGCAACCCTGCGCGAACTTTTAACAGGTTCATTGCCGCGTCCCGGTATACTCGTCGCGCGAGTACACTCGTAAAAAACGCGTACTCTCCGCGCATGTGTGGGACAGATACGTAAAGTGTAATTGGCTAAGAATAGAAAAACGCAATGGGCGACTATTGCAATTTCAATTAATTTTGATTACGCGCACCAGTGAGAATTTGTTGATATTACTTTTGTCGAGGGGGAAACCGCTGACCAAAATCTTGTGCACCAATGTCCACTAATGCCCAGTGGGCATTACTTTATCTTATTTATCTTGTTTTATTTTATTTTATCTTACTTTATCTTTATAATGCTCTAGCAAGGCCTAATGTCCAAACTAATGCCTCAAAAATGCCTAGTAATGCCTAGTAATGCCGCAAATCTGTACACCACAATGCCCTCAGCGGTTTCCCCCTCGACTTTTGTAGAGAAGATGAAAATGTTTTTTTTTCTAACAAAATATATCCAACTAATTAAATTATATAATTCTTGATTAGATGGCACTTATACTTGGAGTCTTTTTTTAATCTTTTTGATTACGCGCAGTAGTGAGAATATGATAATAAGTCGAGGGGTAAACCGCGGAGGGCATTGTGGTGTACATATTTGCAGCATTACTGGACATTATTAGGCATTTTTTGGGCATTGGGACATTATAAAATTAAATTAAGGTAAAACAAGATAAATGAGATATAATAAGATAATAATAAAAAGTCATGTCCACTGGGCACTAGTATGCACTGGTGTACATGATTTTGGTCAGCGGTTTACCCCTCGTAATAAAGTGAACTTGGCCGTTTTGTACACTGAAAAAAATTTCTGGTTGAATATGGACGAATCAGATAATTCCTTTAGGATTTACCAGAATTCCTTTAGGATTTACCAGAATTTCTGTAGGATTACAGGAATTCTGGTAAATCCTAAAGGAATTATCTGATTCGTCCATATTCAACCAGAAATTTTTTTCAGTGTAGAAATGACACAAACATACAGTAACAACGCCTTACACGGTCGGGCTGGATCTTTGGTGCCTGTGTTGAAGGATATGCGCATATGCAAAAATATCAGGCACTGTAAAAATATATAGGCGTTGCTGCTACTTGAGCGATAATATGATCCTACTACGTCTGACGTGCGTCTATTGATACTTGTAATTTGTCTTTTCGTTCTTTTACTTCAATAAAAAGCAATTTGTCTTCTCGCTCTTTTATGTCGATACAAAGTTGTCGGCATTATTAATGTCGTTACTATGATTGTATTATTATCTAATATTTAATCTGATACTGATTTATCGTAAGTATATATTTGACAAGACACGTTATATTCATATACATTCTCGCATGCTTCCACGCTACGAACCGATACGTATCGCCACCAAATGATCGATGCAGGATTGTCGTGTCGAGTCGCCCGGCAATAATCCCGATGACGCTACGACGGATCGACGAATGGCATGCGAATGGGTCGGACGAGAAGCAAAATTACGCGGTAAGAGTGAGAAAGGGGACAAAAAGAGAAAGAGAGAGGAGAGAGAAAATCGAGTCCCCGGCATCGTGGCAACTAATTTAATAAAACCGTGACTCGTTCGTTGCACGGGTCGGTAGCCGCAGCAGGCAAATGTCGGGAGGGGGGGAGGAAAAAGGAAAGGCGGGAGAAGGGAAAAGGGAGGATTGGAACGCGCGAGGGGAGAATTTTTCATATGCTTACTTGCACAGAAATAATGAGCTTGTCCATAAATAAAGAATAGAAGCCGCTCGCGGCGAATGGGTAATGAAGTCTCTCGTGGATAATTGTTATCGTTGGAAAACGTTGTTGCCAGCCTCGCGTTTTCCACGACGGAGCCGCGATGCCGGGAAAATAAAGCAGCACGACGCCACTCGGCGCTGCCTCAGCGCCGCGCGCCTCCTCTTTCTCTCTTTTCCTATTTCTCCCGCTCTCTTGCTCCCTCTCCCTCTCTCTCTCTCTCTCCTTTCGCTCTTCCGGAATTTTGCGCGCGGTCCGAAGAAAAGAAAAATTAGTATTGTATTACGATATATATTATATGTACAAACGTCCCTCGATTTACACGGAGTATTCGTTCAATATAGCGTAAATGGAGTCTGCCAGTACAAAAAAAAATAAGAGAAAGTAAGCGAAAGGAAAGCCCGTGTATGTCGTAAAAACATATGTATTTCACATATTTGCATAAAAATAATAATAATGCAAGTATAGAAAATCAAATTTAAATTTTGTTCGTTGTCGCTGTCTCACAATTAGTACCGTACTTCAAAGCAGTCGACTTAATTTTTTTTAATGATTCGAAGTTACTATCTTCATTTCTAAGAAATATTTGGCACTTTACTTCAATTTCATTAGCTCGCAGTTTCCTTCAAAGATATATTTACTGGCCGTGTAAAACGAGATCGTATAAAACTAAGACCGCGTATAAAAATACCGCGTAAGTCGAGGAATATACGCACACAAGTACTGCGCTATCGCGTTACACAATGCGCCGCGCTTCCTTCTTATTGTTATTCGACGATTACCGTAAATTTCTTCACGAATCTAGATAACTTTCGCGCTTGCTCTCTTACTACCTGTGGGGTTGCATCGAATCATTCTGATCGAGCAATAAAATAACGATCAACGGCGATAGAACGAATACACTCCGAATTTCAAGGCATTAACGCTCAACTTTTCCACGTATCCCGTGAGCGCCGGAAACTCAACGGTGAACGCGGCCTGTTAAGTTTGGTTCCGCCACTTTGATCCAACAACTTCCGCGACAGACAAATAATTTTGTTTTCTCTCTAACGCACTGGCTCCCGGAACTCGCAAATGCTCTTTGGAGCTTTACGCGAGAGCTCGTCGACTATCGACACACATATCCCAGCGTGTATATAAGGGCGTGCAAGCGCGCGCGCGCGCGCACGAAGCTTTTTAATTAAACGTAACGCAGGGGTGGTGCAGCCTGCGCCTCTCTCTCCGTCCCTCTCTCTTCCTCTTCCTCCTGCCCTCTCCGCTTCAGGAGTTCAAAGTCGAGCCTCGGGAAGTCAATATCAAATACCTCCGAGCTAGACGGAGTGGCTCTGTGCGAGAGCGGTAAGCACATCGAGCACAGGCGGTAGCAGCAGAGACAACCCTCTGATACGATCTAACAACGTGGATCTCCCGACTCTAGCTGACTGCTGTCTCTCTCACCCTGCACCTACGGGGTGTCCCGGAATGAACGAGCCGAGATCTCTTTGCCTCGCCTACTCTATCGGGATGTATATAAGTCATGTCTGACTCGGATGTATGCGGAGCAGCCGCGTAATCGAGCAACACGACTGGTTAATAATAATAAGTCACGTATATCATGTGACATTCTCGGTTATCTCTGTCTCGAGTCTTTCCGAATCGAATTCAAAATTCGTATTTCCAACCTCGGTTTATCAGACAAATATCGAGGTCGTTTCTTGATTGTGCAAAAAATACATTATTAGTGACAGATGCATCGTCACGCATCATTTTACAACAGAAAGTAAGTTTGGGCGACTGAAAGGCAGTTTCAGAATTATGCGAACGGAGTATCTTTTTGGTCGATTAAAAAGCGATCGGATTATTTCGGTTCGACTCGTGTTCGGCGAATACTCATACATGTCCAGATTTTTTAAAATAAAGAGCACGATACCGAAAATTGATTTTTCTTTATACAACAAATTTATATCGTACAGCGAAGCTTCTTGAAAATTGAACGGGTAAGAGAGTTTTATTTCCCATCTCCTAAAGTTGATTAGCGTAAGTTTCCTTCAGGAGAATGAATGTCGATTGATTCATAGATAAAGGTGAGTCCGCGACACCCTGTATTGTCTCTCTCTCTCTCTCTCTCTCTCTCTCTCT
>NW_011967213.1:765632-770388 GCF_000949405.1 Vollenhovia emeryi | reverse complement strand
CTCGCTTCCTCTTCTATTCCGTTTCTGTCCGCTCGTCTCCTCCGCTTGTCCACCCACATCCGCGCTCTCTTCACTCCGCGTTACGAGTTTCAGCACGTACGTGAAGCCCGATGCTACTGTCAGAAGTCCTGAAAAGAGAGATCCTCTCTCCGCCGTGGTGCACACATAAATCGGACCGGGGACTCTTTCGTGTCGCTATTTCAGCGACCTCGTGCCGACCCTATTAAAGGAGGGCAACGTGATAATGGTTACGGCCGCGGAACACGATTTCTGCTTCCGACACGTTCAAGAGCACGTGAGACCCAACGGAACTTTTTCTTTCTTTACTATCCGATGTCCGAAACAAAGAAAGAAACGGAGGAAAGGGAAAGAGAGGAAAGCCCGCGTGAGACGGGAGAGTGATTCGTGCCGATTTCAATTTTCTCCCCATTTTAAAAACTCGCCCGATAACGTTCATCGTATCATTTATATGCGGTATAAACTTTCTCTCTCTCCGCGGTATAAACAGTTGTTCGGCCGCTAATCGATTCGGACTCTCCTCTTCGCGCTGGATTTAATTTTTTTCGCACAGCTAAATGTCCGCTTGTCGCTCATTAATACAGAATGTGATCGCGCGAGAATCTTACGGCGATTATCTCGTCTCGTCGAGTGTTTTCTCGCGATGGAGCCTATCTACCGCGAAGCACGTGCGTGAAACGTATGCCGATTGCGCGATTGCGTTAACGGCAACGCGGAAATTGCTTCTTCTTGCCTGACGGCTACCGCGGCATCGGGCGCGCTCGTGGGATCAAACGTAATCGCGGGCGCGTTCTCTCGCTCTCCTTACGTCGCGCTCGATGATATATTTCGTCGCTTTCCTTTCTCATGCTTCTTCCTCTCCGCGACAAAGCGGAGGCAGCGAGGACACCGCGAGGCGTGTGTCATCGCAAAATGCAGCAACGAGGGGATGTGTCATCTCTTGCATCGAGAGCCACGAGGATTAGTTTACGGGAAAAAATCGAGAAATGAATTCAATCGTATGCAAATTTTATTCGAGTGTCAGTCGTCGTGACGTTTTTACTCTTAATATAAAGGCTTATCTGACGCGAGGAGTAAACCGTTGGCCAAATTCATGTACACCAATGTCTAGAGGAAAGTCCTCTATTATGAGATAGGATTTTAATATGAGATAGCAGGTTTTCAACGTCCAAATTCAATCGCAAATCTTTTTTCGCAACGATTACACGGTCTACCGATCAATTTTCCACTAAACAGATTTCACTCCAAGGGCAATATATTCCTGGTGGAACCAACAGATGATGCCTATTAATTCAGCAGAAACTCTGCTATCTCATAATAGGGTACTTTCCACTATATCATTTATAATCGCAAATGAATTTCTTAATCCTTGTATCTCCCAATGTATTATATCTAATTAATTTGAGAGTCTAAAGACCGCATTTTGATTTTATTAATATTTTTATCATCGTATTCATCATTAATAATATCCACCAAGTGCGTTACTCTGGTTCTACCGTACGCATGAAGAAGTCCTCTATTATGAGATAACAGTTTTCCAACACCCACCTTATTTCCCTCCAAGAAATTCATGGTGGAATCGACCGATGATGTCTGTTAATTTAACAGAAACCCCGCTATCTCATACTAGGAGCCTACATCATAATAGGAGATTTTTCTCTACTGATGCCCAGTGGGCATTACTTTATCGTATTACCTCGTTTTATCTTATTTTATCTTCATAATTCCCCAGCAAGGTCTAATACCTAAACTAATGTCCAAAAATAATGCCCAGTAATGCCGCAAATCTGCACACTACAATGCCCTCAGCGGTTTACCCCTCAATCTGACGTATCTAATACACTACTTAATTACGTTACTTGAAGTACTTATCGTTGGAAATCGACAAATGATAAACATCGATATTTCCACCCACAACAACCCCGAAAAAAACACATAGTCGGATAGTTTCGCTGCATTGTGCGCGATACGGTATGTAGCAGGGCATTTTCCTTGTCGGCGGCAGCGAGCAGGCAGCAGAGACGCACGTCCGTTACTGCTACAAAATGCACGCGCTTCCTTCGTATTTTTTTCCTAATTAGACCGCGGTTCGTTAGCGGCCGCGCGCATATTTCGTTAGCGGCCCGTGATTTCGCGAGTTAGCCGGGAAAACGCCGGGCTCTCGGATGTATCGCTGCCGGGTATACGCGCGATTATATGGTACACGCATTACTTTGACAATTAGCCGTTAATCAGGCTGCCGCGTCGCGGGGCGGTAATTACGATTACCGCGCGCGACTTTGTTGCGATCTTAATGTAATCAATTACCGCGGCGAGAGAGCGCGGCACTTGGCGCAAAGGCGAATCGCGTTGCGAAACGCATTAATTCGCGGGACCGAGACGCATTCTCTCCGCCATGCGGATTATTGGCCCGGACGGATCGTTAGCCCTCCGCGCGATTATAGTTATTTAGCAACTCTGCGCGCGCTGGCTGCGCCAGCCACGGATTTCTAGTGATTAAAATCAGACGAAGTTCCCCGTTACGTTTATAATCGGAATTTTATGTCTCTCTCCCGCGTGCGCGCTAATCTGTCCGTTTAACGCATAAATACATCGATGTAGGAGAAACGTTTTTGCGCGCGCATTACATCCAAATAATGCAATAAAGATAAAAAAGTCGTCATGTGTGAAACAAATTTTTGCCTGTGCAATATCGTGTGTGTACGCGTGTCATTTATTAAGAAAACTCGTCAAACGCGAAAGACAGCGAAGACTGAAGCGAGACCGAAGCTAGGGCTTGTATAAACGCGCGGGATATGTTTTGTGTCTGTGAAGCTGGCAACTTCTACGAATATTTAAAAAATACTAAGAGTTATTATAGAGAATCGCACTTTCATAGGTCCGCATTTCTTGTACTAAAAGATGAAAATTGAAAAGATGCCGTGCTAACTTCGCTAATCTAGCGCGACACCTCCCCTCTAAAGTAGTAAAACGCGTTGAAAATTATTATATTTGAAAAGAGTTCCCGATAGTTCTACTCGAGATTAACACATATATATAATTTCAGATCGCTATTCCGCCAATTAACAATTTTTTAACAATTTGATCTCCACCCAGCACGACACCTACACAGTTGGAAAATTTGTGTTTTTTTGTTTAAAAAAATGCCGGTTAAAATTTTTTGTGTTAAATGTATGTTTTTTATATATAAATTTTTTATATATAAATTAGAACACATTTATGTGTTAATTTAACATATTGCTCTTGTGTTAATTGACCTCAAGTGTACAATTATGAAAATAACTAAAAAGAAATGTTAAAACAACACAATGTGTACTTATTTTTAATCTTAAACAATACATATGTTCTATATTATGAGTAACAAGATTTATCTGTTGAAATTTACAGAATAAAATGTTGATTTTATTCTATATAACATAAGTGAGAGTGATTTCGAGCCGTCATTTGGCTTATTGCTTATGTAAAAATTATAATACATTTTTAAAAATTCATTTTGTCATTAAAAATATGTTAATTTTACAGAAAATTTATTTTAAATTATTGTAAGATTTGCATTTATTTTGTGTTAAAATATTAACAGAGTATTAGTGTGATCATTTAACATATCCATATTATGTTACATTAACACAAAAATTTGCGTGGATCGTTTGGAACATGTGATATCTGTTAAATTTAACTTAAATTTTTCAACTGTGTATTATTAGTGAAAATGTGCCATGCTGATGATTTTCGGAAATTCTAACAGCAGTTCTCGACAGTTCTGCAAGAGTTTTATACACCAGAATTAGTTTTAAAAAGAGTTGGAGTAACTGAGTATTTTTCAAACTCTTTTTAATGTTTATCAGGAACTGCAGAACTATGAAAAGTGCTATTAGAACTCTTGGTATTTTTGGGATATTTGTAGAAGGACGTGCCAGCTTCACAGACGCCGTTTTCTTCGGGAAACCGCAACGCTCGCCCGCCCATCAGAGCGGAGGAAGGTGGCGGAAGGTAAACGTAATAAATCGCGTCGATCTCGCGATGCCGTCTCGCGTCTTCCCGTCGTTCGTATCCTTGTAATTGGCGGAGAGAAGCCTGGACGAGCGTGCGTCCCGGCGACGACGATTGTCGCTGCATGCGACTCCGATACGCATCGCACGGGGGACACGGATGCAACGCGGGGCAATTCGAGAACGGTGCAAGGGCGAGAACGGCCGGGAGATAGCCGTTGACATGCGACGAGCGGGGAAGCCATCGCGTGCAGTCGCGACGACTTGCAAGCGGGGCATCCGACTCCGCGGCTCGCGGGAGACCACCTCGGTCTCGAAGGGCCATCGCGGGCGACGGGATCCGGCACCGTCCCGACACCTGGCACGACTCTCGATCGCGTCGCTAATTTGGTGCCGATCCGACTCCCAGATGCCGCGCGAAAGGTTAATGCGGCCGCGGGCGCGAAAGGCCATCGCAAGGGACAGAATCTCGCCGCGGTCGTTAACAAGCGGGAAGACGAAGGATAAGGCACTCCCCGCTCGAAACAAAGAGGATTAGATTCGCTCTCTGGAGTTTTACTTCGACGAATTTACGTCCTGACCGAGTCACTCGACGTTCACCCGATCAAATTTATTGGGGAGGCTAGGCAGACTCGGTCGAGTCTTTCATTGGTGAACGCGATCCGCGAGCAACTTTCTAGCGGCGAAGAATAATTAACACGGTCAATCATTTTAGTTCAACTATTGGTACATTACACATTTGTCTTTCT
>NW_011967213.1:739545-765061 GCF_000949405.1 Vollenhovia emeryi | reverse complement strand
CTCTCTCTCTCTCTCTCTCTCTCTCTCTCTCTCTCTCTCTCTCTCATTTTGCTTTCCATTTCTTTATGTAACAAATTAATTTACAATTTTATAATTTTTTAATATCTTCCTAATAAATTCCTCGATGACTTTGCATCCGTAATTGATCCCTCAGTGGGGATTTAAAAAGACGTGATTCGACATGTCGCGGTAAAGATATTAAAGTGACGACTCCACTTGGCTCGCTCTATTTTTCGAGGCTCTCGCGCGCACTTTCGGTACCCAGCTCCCCTGCAGATTCGCGGATCCAGGAAGCGCGTCGCGCGCGGATGCAAACACCGCCGATGCCGGTGCATTGTTGCGCGGGCAGCAACGAGGGCGAGAGGACGAAAGGGAATCTAATCTGATGGGCGCGTTGCGGGCTCACCTAATGGGCAAGTCGTGTCGGGAACACGCACCTCCCGGCTCTCGTTGTCGCCCGACCGCGAGGAAGGCTTAAAGCCGTGTTTGCCCGCGTACTCGATGACGATATCACCCTGACGCAATCGCCGTATGTAGTGCAATGCGGATGCACGCGTGTATCTGGACGCGGAGGGGGAGCGAGCGGAACGGCTGCGGCGTGGAAAAATCCGGGACCTGAAAAAACCGCGCTTCGGTTCGCGCTCCTTTATCACCGAGACCGCCGCGAAGCGTTTTCGCAATGGTCATTGAGATATCGGTATCCTATATATGTATAGACGCGTACAGCATCTATCGTAATACTTAATACAATCGCGCGCGCGTATCAATGGAGCGTATATCAATAATAATTAAAAATGAATACGAATACGTAACAAAGAGCGAAAAATGTTTCGAGGTGAAGGGTGATTATTTTACCATCCATATACCTTATGGCTGGGTATTCCCGGCTTATCGCGTATCTGCGAAAAGTTCTACTTTTATTGATTAACTTCTGACGGGCATTCTGGGAGGCGATCGTGTTAATAAGGGCCGGAGATAGGACGTTCGCACGGTCATATTGTTACCGGGTATCGTATCTGCGCCTTACATGCAGGGGGTGCACGCTCCCCGCTGGCACGACAAAAGTGGAAACGAGCCGATAGGGCGATACGAGGAGGAGAAGAGGACGTGCGAGCCGGGGCCTCGTGCTCTTACGACCCGATAAGAAAAGCTCCGCGAAGGTATCAAGCGACCGACGAAAGCGCGAGCGCGATAAGATTAAAATACGGCCGTGGGAGCACCGGAGCGTCTTTTGCCTCCAGCTTCGACCTCGCCACCGCGATTCATCACCGTGTCGCTGGCGTAAATCCGAGTAATCGATCCGCGACACGCGGATTTAATCTGCTTTCGCGCTCGTCGTCCTTAACGTCCGGTTCGTAGACCCTCGGCACGAATCTCGTCAGGCTTACGACTGTCGCGAGTTCATTTTCAGGTAAATTTTAAGAAAAAATTCTCTCTCCGTGTACATTTACAGCTAGTTTATGGAAGTTACGTACTACATCACCTTGTATACGATCAGCGAGTTAATCAGACAATTATTAAAGAGAAAAATTTAAGAAAATATTGATCGTAAAGATATTATGGTTGTATTTATTTATTTACTTATTTATTGCTGTCTCGTAATATAAGCGATAGGTAAACAGGGCAAAGAAAATCCCTCAAAACACGCCCCCCCGTCCAGTTTATCGCCCAAGTCGCTCGTAATGAGATAAGAGAAAATAGGTATAATTAAGTAAAAGAAAAAAAATAAAACGTTTCGTATGCTCGTACGAGCGTTAATTTTGTTACGCTCTCTGGGAAAATCCGGTGCTTCCCCGCGCTCTCGTTGCCTGTCGTCGCGAATAGTACCCCGTATATTCTTCTAACGTAACTCTACGGAAGTTCGTTAAATTATCGAGGGGAAGAAGCGTAGCGGAGAGGAGAGAGCGGTGAAATTTATTCGACGACTTATAAAGCGTACACGAGACCCGCTCGCGCTCAACGGCATTAATGTATCTCTCGGTGAAATCGGTGTCCTCGGAATCACGCGACACGCATTCTCGATGCTCTGTCGCGATCGTTTTTTCCCCCCTTCCGACTCCGGGGAGCCTCGACCGGTTCGAAGACGCGTCCCGCGAGCGATCGGACCGATCGCTCGGCCGACGAGCGGTCTTTGACGTGATCGAGCCGAGAAAAAGTTTAATTGCGTCTGTGCTCGAGAAACCTCGCCGCCCGCCGCATGCGCGACTTTCGATAATTCCCGGTTGGCGGAATCGAGATAATCTCCGATACAGTTTCGTACGCACCTATGGACGATCGACCGTTACGTGTGCACGCTCTTCTCTTTCTCCCTCTCCGTCTCTCTCTCCCTTTCCCTCTGTCCGCTTATTTTCCCGCGAGTAAATATGGCTATCAAACGTCACGTTTCTCTCTTTTTCGGCTCCGATATACGACGCGCGTATCGCGTATTTCTATCCCCGCACGTCATGTCCGACTCGTTAGTAAGGTAACCGCAGTGACAGCTCGCCGGTTATTTCGACATTATTTGGTGATAACAGCGCGTTGCGGACGAGGAATTGAATACGCGCGTCGGGAGGACCCGACGTGCTTTTCCCTGTTACGGAAAAGCCTATGAAAATAATTTCATTTACTTTGTGAAAGAATGAAATAATAAAAGTATGAATCCGCGTTTAAAACGCCCCGGAAAGTCTAAACGCTCGATGCCCCACCGTTTCGTAACTGCCCGATCGTTGCGTTAACGCGTTTATGGAAAACATTATTATGACGTTTATGTAAAGCTTCGACAAACTAGCGAGAAAAATTCTTCTAAAATTGCTAAACTAAAAATCGTGAAATTGTGCCCGGCAAATCTCTCACGGACCGATATTTACTTACTTGCGAGAACCACCGGCGATTCTCCTTCGCTTGGACTTTGCGTCTCTCGCGTGTCTGCGCGTACACCCAGACAAAGGTTTCTTTGAATCAAACTAAATTTCTTGCAATTTTGACCCTACTGGACTTTTACTTAATTTCGAAGAAATGATTTCTTCACCGTAACCAAAATTTTATTTGGCCGATAATCTTACACTGACAAAAAAATTATTTTAAACTAAGTAAATAGATTTACTTAAAATAATTTTTGTACCAAAGTAAATATTTATTCTATTAATTATTTGATTGAGACTGGACTTTCCGAGGGGTAAACCGCCGAAGGCATTGTGGTGTGCAGATTGCGGCATTACTGGGCATTACTTGGCATTACTGGACATTTTTGGAGCATTAGTTTGGGCGTTAGACTTTGCTGAGGCATTATGAAGATAAAATAAGATAAAATAAGATCTTGATCAGCGGTTTCCCCCTTGGGAATTTCTAGGAGAATTTACATTTATTTTTTCAAATCTAGCAAACGTTTTGGAAGCAAATAAAAATTTAATAGATTCAAAGAAACGTGATTTCAACGTATCTCATTTGTTTAACCTGACTAAATCTTTTTTCTGGGTGCAGGAGCCGATGATCTTACACTGACAAAAAAATTATTTTAAACTAAGTAAATAGATTTACTTAAAATTATTTTTTGTACTAAAGTAAATATTATTCTATTAAATGAAAATATCAAATTTCAATTAAATCTGTGTATTATATTAAGTAAATTAATTTAAATCATTACATTTTCTACATTTAACTAAAGATTTCATGAAATAAAGAATACTATTTATTAAACGAAATCATTGTTTTTGTCAAATAAAAAATCCAATTTTCTTCGCTGCAAAACTTATATCTTAGTAAACATTTTATAGAATTAAAGTAACATTTTTTAAACTAAAAATTGTTTGATATTTAATAAATACTTAAATTAAAGAACTGCATGTTTTAAGTTGTTTATGATTTTTTAAATTTAAGTTAATAAGCTATTAAGAGCCACCTAATGAATAATTTTCTTGAGTAAAGTAATATTTTTTTTTGTTTAAGATATTTTTTTATCAGTGTACAAAATGCGTACGTCGGGCGCACGCATTTCTACGAGTGCGACCTCATGAAGTTAAATAAACCGAAATCAAGTGTATGTCCTCTGTCGGCGCGTTCTCGCCCTTTTCGCGACAGTCCTTTTCTCCTTCGCGTCACGCACCTGCTGTACTCACGGACGAGAGGAACCCAGACCCGCGGTCACAGCGAAGTCGCGTCTCCCGCTCGTATAACGCCGTGGACGGAGGACGCGATGCGCCGAGCGGAGCGGAGCGGAGCCGCGGAGAAACGACGGCGGGCAAGGCGCCGCGCAATTACAAAGCTGCATAATTGCATCGTATGCGGTAGCAAGGAGAAAAGAAAGTAGGGGGAAAAAAAAGAGGAAGGATCGACCGGTGCGTACGCGCGCGCGTAACATTGCTTTATTAACAAAATGGGATAATGCCACGGTGTGTGACAAATTGGGAGCAACGCACGGCGGTAGCGGCCGGAAAAGCCATGCATATTCATAAAACGACCGTCGGTGGGACCGGCCGCTCCGCCGTTCTTTTCCTCTTTCCCTCGCTCTTCCACGATCCACCATTCGCCCTTTCTCTCCTCACCTACAACAGCTGAAACACGCGACGAGCCCGAGTTCACACGTGGCGCGGTCTCATCCCGCGCGGAGGAAACGCCGAACAACCCAGGAAAGCTGATACGTCGTCTATTTCGTCGCTAATCGTCGAGAGACAATGCCGGTTATGCGTGCGGTGCATATCGTTGACTGACTTCTTCGACAATAAAACGGGAAATCTCTCACGAATAACGATTGTAATTTTTCATTGTCGTGGTTTTCTCGGGAAATAATCTAGCGTGAGACGTTGTTTCTTACTTATCGAAAGAAATTATGGAAAAAGAAATAACGGATTGATCAGTACAGGCAAATGTCGAAAAGTACACGGGGGGGGGGGGGATCTTCTCTTGAAATTTACACTGAAAATCATGTAATCGTGGAACAACTTGGCATTTCAAAGAACTTCATAAGAGAGTTTGGAAATTTTACCACGCATTTTACTAGTAAAATTTCATTTCATATCATTTACTGTTGCAAACTTGAGATGCAGTGACGATCGTTTCGGACACTTAGTAAGTACAACAGCGAGGGGGAAACCACTGAGGGCATTGCGGTGTACAGATTTGCGGCATTACTGGGCATTAGGCCTTACTGGGACAGTATAAAGATAAAATAAGATAAAATAAGATAATAAGATCAAGTAATGCCCGCTGGGCATTAGTGGGCACTGGTGTACAAGATTCGGGTCAGCGATTTCCACCTCGTACAACAGCGATATTGTAATTACCGGTCCATCCCGATGTACCGTCTCTATTTTCATATTTTTACAAAATTTTATTTTTATATTTTTATCACTTTACATACTTATGCTCTCGTGCCCGATAAATCGATCGGTGATCGCGTCTACGTTTCCGGATTAAATCTCAATATCTGCTCCAGCCCACCCGTCTCAAGATAATCAATCTACGTGGCTTTGTATCCATCCGCAATATTCCTTTCTCGCAAATCCACCACCTCTAAATTGAAACGAGATACATGCGGTCACTTACCGACCCGACGCGCAGCAGCGGAGTTGATGACTGCATTAATCTGAAACACGCAAGCATACGCAGGTCTTAAAGCAGCGTCCAGAATAAATGTCGTTGCACAAAGTGTCGCAGAAATTTTTACAATGCCCTTCACTCCACTATCATTCGTACTTGCGTCTCCCCCCCCCTCCCCGTAGGAATATTTAATAAATTAATTACATAACCTCCAGGGTGCGCTCGGGGAGCTCACTACCAGCGCTATTTAGGCATATTATACAATACGTCGCGTCGCGTAGACTCCACAGGCGACAAATAGCGAACAAATAATGAATTACTCACCCACGGTTGCTCCGCCGTCGCCGGATGCCCCCCGGGCCCCCTCCTCCTCTCAGATTCCTTGGTCGCTGGCACACAACACAACACTACACACTACACTACACCGGCGACGTACGCGTACGCGAATTCATTGTCCGGATCTTCCGCGATTCGCGACGGAATCGACGCTGCGCGCACGGCGCTCCGGATAATCGTCGCGAATTTTACTGCGATCAAGCTCGAGAACGTTCGCTCGCGTCCCCCGGCGATCCAACATGGCCGCGATGCGAGGAACGCACGGGTGCAACTTGACGCGCCACTCGCCGCGACAATCTTACACGAGCCTTTGGCAAATCTAACCCTGCTTCCGGACGATCCTCGCGAGACGACGCGCACCCGCGCGATTTCCGCACGCGGCCGACGCGCGTGACGGCAAGCTGATCGCGCTACGCGACGGGCGATCGTCGATGGAATTGGCGGACAATGAGACACTTACTAAACGCGAGCCGATTACTGACGCGCGCGACGTACGCGACGCTTCCCCACGAGAAGATTCGCGACTAGCGCGGCCAACTTCACCCCGGCACCGAGCGAGGTGAACTGAGCGCGTTCTAGACGCGCGTTATTTGATATCGCGGTAAACATTTCGTAGCGGTGTGTTTTTAGGCAATTACGCGACGCTCGGCGCGCGATGTTTTGATTATTCCGCGTGCCAACGGTCACCTTGTTGTTAATCTCGCGGCGACGCTTGGCCCGGCAGGCATCGCGGCGCGGGGCGCGGGACGTATTGTCGTGTTCGAACGCGCGCTCGTCGGGTCGACATCGCTGCTACAATTAGCACGCGGGAAATGCTTCGAAATCGCGCGACTGAAACGCGACGTTACGCGAGTAAATACCGCGACATAAATTCTCATCCGCCAGTGAATGTAAAAATTACTTTAACTCGGGAGGCACAAGTTTTCCCTTGGAACCTGTGCCGCTCGTTGTATCGTGCCTCTGATTGCCCACGTTCAGCAGGCACAACTGTTGAGTGAGTGTTCAGTATGATTGGTTAATACTTTTAGATCCAGCCAATCATATTAAGAAATCACTGAGCGCTCGCTCAACAGTTGTGTCTGCTGAACGCGGCCATTGTCTTTCGTACAACAGAATCGCATCGATCGCAATGATCTACAATGTGTTCTTTGCGTCGAAAAACATTCTATTTTGCAACCAATAAATACGTTTACATTCGTGTAAGTTAATAAATTGTTCATTGTACAATCGTAACTTGTCGACTAATTTTTTAAGCGTTTTGATTTGCTTATATAAAATAGAATGTTTCCAGTTGCAAAGGGCACATTGTAGATTAGGTTTAAAGCGATATGAAATAATATACTCTCTAAAAGTCAATCAGTGAATCATTACTGAAAATAGTCACTGTTTTCAGTGATAATCCACTGATTGACTTTTAGAGAGTACGTCGAGTCTACGTTCGTTGTATCTTGAAATTTCAAGTATCAGGCGATCCGAATGAACTTACAATTCGTTCACGTATCGTTTCTTAGACACGGTTTTACCAACATCGCTTAATTTTGATCTTAGTTCAATTCTTCCTGTCCTCGTATGCCCATTTTTACCAATGCAGATTAACTTTGGTCTGAGTTTAACCTACTTTTTGTCTTTTCATAGTCCTCGGAATTCGGAAAAGATAAAAACTTAGTCAAACAGAGATCATAATTTATCTGCATCGGTAAAAATGGACATAAGAGGACAGAAAGAATTGAACTAAAATCGAAGTTAAGCGATGTTAGTGAAACCGAGTCTAAGAAACGATACGTGAACGAATTGTATGTTCATTCGAATTGCGTGATACTCAAAATTTCATGGTACAACGAACGTACACTATATTATTTCATATCGCCGCAGATTTCTTGCATTGCGGCTTAGGTCCGATTTCACCAAACGTCGCATAACTTTAATCTTAGTTTAATTCACGTTTGTCTCTTTCTAGAGAAACAGTTGGAAAAAGACAGGGAACGAATTAAGCCAAGCTTAAAGTTAAACGACGTTGGTGAAACCGGGCCTTAGCGTCTTACGTTTTGCGCCCGTTGTAGAATAAGTTTTAAAGCGAACGCATCCGCGACGATCGACAAAGAGCCACCTGCGCTTCCCAAAATAATGCCGGGTTTTTCTGGAATCGCGTCCGTCGCGAGCGAATTTTTCGGGCACGAGTGGCCGAAACCCACCTGTAACCCAGGCCCCGGCGTACTGGGTGGCCCAGATCGCGCGAGCGTGCTGTATTTTTACGAGCCGCATACCCTCTCTCTTTCTCGCGATCAAAGCTTTAATTAATCAAGCCATTAACCACGATTTGACTCTCGATCAAAGGAGCCGCAAGAGATCGTTGATCGATATCTTTATTGCCCCGCGTACGCATGTTTGCATGTTTAAAATGCGGCTCCTTTAACTTTTCTAATTAATTCCAGCAGTTTACACATGTGTCCCACGATATCTCGTCTCGGCATCGCTGTTTGCACTTTCTAATGAAGATCTTTATGTCGCGTAACAAATTACACGATAACTTGAGCGAGTATCAATATTTTATTATGCTCGGAAATAAGATTTCTTCCGGGTAAGATAAAAAGTGTATAAAAACAAAGAGAAAAGGGTAATATCGCGGAATATCTTTTATATACACATGTAAGAAGAAATGTGTTCATTTTTTATGCACAATAATTATATGTCTCAAGCTTAATTAAATGACCCTCTTTATTTTTAACAAATCTCTTCTTTGTTGATATACCCAGAAAAGTTTCTTTGAAATCAAACAAATTTTCTTTGAATTTTGACCTTACTAGACATTTAATTTAATTTCAATGAAATAATTTCGTTACCTCAACCGAAATTTTATTTCATTAAGACTAAAAATCCTAAGAAAATTCATATCTATTTTTTCAAATCTAGCAAATGTTTTAGTTGGAAGAAAATAAAAATTTAGTAGATTCGAAGAAACACGATTTCAACGTATCTCATTTGTTTAACCTAAATAAATCCTTTTACGTATAATAGAAAAAAAACTTTTTAGAAAAGTAATATTTCAGATTCAAATAACACGATCAAAATAGGAATACTTTAAACCGAGCTAAAGTTCGGTCTCTAAAAGCGTCGGTGAGAGCAAAAGGTGGCGCATTGTGTCTTCCGATAGCATTAACTCCGCGCCACGCAAGTAACCGCGTGCTGCCAGATGAACAACTGAGATTGCAGGATGGGGACTTTACGCCAGCGAATGCACTTATACATAGCCGCGGTAAGAAACGATCGTGGCTCGCGCGATAGCGGGCGACAACGAGAAGGAAGACGGCGACGGCGACGACGATCGGCAAATCGGAGGATCCTTTGTCCTCCAGCCCGCGCTCGCGCTCGGTTTCCCTTTTTCTTTACGACCCCGCGACTTCGCCGTCGCGTTTAGAAAGGTCGGCCGTTTCCAAGCGCTTAGTCGCGCGGAGAGCTTATGGGCTTGTGGTATCGGGCCGCGCGTGTAATTAAAAGAATGCGACGTGCCACGCGAGCGCGAGTGTCCGCGAGTTTACGACGTGCCGCGCGCGGCTGCGATAGAGGCCCAACGTGGAAATGCCGCGACGACGATGTCCACGATTCGCGCCGGCCACTTGGCGAGTACACACTTCGCCCACGGGCTCTCATCCCGATCCGTTCCATCGTCTCGCTCGAATCGCCTCACCGGCACCGCAGATTCCCCCGGGTGGCGCGTGTCACGCGCGAACGCGTAATTAAGAGGCGCGGTAAAAACGCAAATAAATGAAGACTTACTTATGGTTGGCTAATTGTGCCCAATTTGGCTACAAGTAGAATCTTTAACCGGCCGATTTGAGTACTTACACAAGACAGGTTGAGATTTAAAGAGTGCACGGAGAGAATTTTCTCTTAAAATTTACCCTGACAACCATGTTGGACAACATAGCATTTTCAAGAATTTTGTGAGAGTTTTTAAAAACTTTACCATACATTTTACTAGTAAAATGTGTACCAAGTATAATTACGAGTAAAATGTATGGTAAAATTTCCGAAAACCCGCATAAAATTCTTGGAAATGTCACGTTATTCCATGATTTTCCGGATAAATTTTCAGAGAAAATTCTCTCCGTGCGGCAGTAGGCGAGAAACTTTCTTGGTGTCTCTCCATAAGAATAATTCGTGTCAGATTCGAGTGAAAAATCCGCTTGATCGGGTAGATAAGAAGGTGGTACCGCGATTCCTGCCGCATCACGCTCGCAGATGTAACAGAAAGTTGAATAATACATCATAGGAATAAAAAAGAAGGAGAGAAACGATGATGCGGCAGATAATTGTACTACTTATTGGCCGCTGCAATACGCTGCATTATTATACGATCGTGATTCTTTACGCCTGTTTAACCGTCGAATAATAAATATTACACGCATACGCGGACTGGGCCGATCGATGCGACTAAATTCGACTATTCGGCAGTACAGTGCCCAGATAATAAACGGCAACTTCCCATTACGCATTAATAACAAGGCGGCCGCGCGGTTATCTCGCGGCGGACAATGTGCGAAGGCAAACGGCTTGCTTTACAAGGAACGAACTGACGGTTATGGCCCGCGTTGCGGACGGGAACATAAATATGACGACCACGCGCGGACCTACGGATCTGTCCCGCCACGGGTTTCTTCGGGCTTTCCTTAATCGATGAACCGTCGATTCGCCAGTACGTCCCGACAGGCTAATCAACGTAATATCGTACCTATGTAATGGTACCAATTTAATCTACGACAATCTGCGTACCTATACTTCCTATACGCCGCACGAGAGCGCATGACAGCTCTCGTACCTTCTCCCGTTGCTCACAGTTCCGCGTTACCAACGTTTATCGGGCCGTAAAATTAACAGAGAGAAAATAATTGATTCTATTCTGGGATCAAATGAGGTGTATATAATGTATATAATCTATCATCATATGATTGTAATATATGTAATACATGTAATACATCGTTTTCAGCTCTCTTCTGATACGAAAAGATCGTTCGCAAAGGAGTAGGGTGACGATATGATTCGCGAGCGTCTAGAGACAAATAGTTCCGTACTGGAACAGCCAATAGTGTTTATGCGAATAATACCATTAGTACGAAAGCTGTCCGTTTCCTACAGACCGTAGCTGACTTGTCATGTACAGAGGACGTAGCGATAAACAGCCTACATAGCAAGCAGATAGAATCTTTATTCTTATGGACTATATTTAGAGAGCACCCTGGCTAAGGTAATGTTTCTCGCAATAAATTTTCCGTATTAAAACACTGGCCGGTTAATGTCGACTAAAAAGCTGGATTATTATATTTGGAGAACATCAATATCGTCTCGACTAGTGTAATATTATCGATAGTGTTATATTAATTTGAGAATTATTTACGTTGCAATTATTATTCTTAACATTTATTGTCGCATTAATTACCTATGTAATGGGTTTTCGCTAGAAATATGAACAAAATAGTCATTTGCCAAATACGTTGAACGATACAAGATTTTTGATTTTTGTATCATAAACTAATAATGCATATAAATATACCGATTTCCTTTCGAAATTAGTATTACTTTTTAACCTTTAATTCTCTTAGTACAGCGTAATTCTCTTGTAGCGAATTCGGTTGCTTGTACTAGTGCGCACTTAGGCTTGTTTACAGTCAATTCTTATATTAAGGATCGTCTTAAATATCCCTTGAAATACTTCTTAGCTAGTAAAATGATCTATGTAGCACCCGTACGATTATTTCTTTGCTAATTAGGTTTTTGAGCATGTATTTAAGTCGACCTTAAATATATTATAGAAATTGACTATGAACAAGACTTATTGTGCACTCAGTGCACTAGTACAAGCAACCAAATTCGCTATTAGTAACAACAAATACCTACAATTTGATTAATGCATTAAACAATACGAGTATATTGGACGATGTTTAACGTTAAGTCAAATTGAATTAAAATTACGTTTATTTATGTTAAATTTTATTACGTACTTTATTTCTAAATAAGTATACTTTATTATATATTTTATTTTAACTTCCTGTTTACGTTATGGTAAATAACTTCGCTAATGCTGGACAATGTACTTTAAAATTTCTCATTTTCAGTATCATTATTTGTTTTATACCACTAATTCGTATAAAATGATCATATTATTGATTTCAGAAATTGACGACATCAAGACAGATTACAATTGGATGACTCGAGAAATAGTAATTTTATCTAATTAAGTTTTGTGAACAAGAGAATTGAACCTTACATTATAATGCAATTACTATGGACAACTATATTTGCACTTTCAGTCTGTGGTAAGATAATTCATATCTCTAGAAATGTATTAACAGAATGAAGAAATATACATATATAGTATGCACATATTCACGCTTCTTCGTTCTGTAAAAAACGTAAATAAGAATACCTCTGTTTTTTTAAAATTAATACAAGCTAATATTTAAAAATGTAACAGAAAATATAAGATAAATTTACTTTAAAATTTAATCGCGTGGTAAAAATATATTTTAATGGAAAGAGTGACATATTTTAAATGCAAAATTATATAATATGTAAAGAATACAAAAAAACATATAGAACAATGCGTAAATAAAGTTACGTATTTCTTCACAGTTCCAATTATATAAAATTATATAAATAACACCATATATGTATATACATTTAATAACATCATAAATAAAACATTATAGATTATCTTCTAAATTTAATTTAATATAAAAATTTACAAGAAATTAATGATCAATTTTTGTTACTAATAAAGAATTGAACTAGTGATAATTTAATTTTAACTTACAAACAAATTTCGTTTATTCATAATTTTTATTTGTAATACCGTTAATTCTTTAATAATATAATAAATATTAATTAAAATAATATTAACAAATAAAATTAATTTATTACTAGTTAATATAGTTATTTATACAATACAAATACTTTTGTAAATATTGTTCAAGGAAATGTTATGTCGATATTACAAAATAATAACAATACTGAATATAAAACGTCAAAAAATTCATCGATCAATTATCCGACAATGTTAAGAGTAAAGTTAAAGGAATCCATTTTAGTCTCTATAACTGTAACCGGTTTAGCTTTACTGTTAATCATTCATTTATGGATCCTTATGTGTCGGCTTAATAGGTAAGTCAAAATGTCTCGATATTTTATACGTTGTTATGATCTCATATCTTAAATATTACAAGAGGATCCATATATCTATATATATGTACGTACACACACACATACAACATATATGTAAATCTTTTTAGGCTTCACCAGTATTCTATTGTAATACGCATCCGTGCAGCTTCTGGAATCTTTTGGCAACGTTGTGTCGATCTTCTTCCTTGTTTCTGTAGACGTCTACAGACGCAGCAGACACCCAGCGAACCTAATGTATTACAAAATTTAAGAGAACCAAATGATAGAAATACTTTTGTATAAACATTTTAACTGTTACGTATGTTAAATACAGCATATATACATCGAAAAGAAAATTTTCGTTTCCGTAGCTAATCATGGTTTGCTAAAAATATTTTGCTACCTACGTAACATATAAATTTCTAAACCACAGCAAAGGGTTTGCTGTCACACTTAATACAATAGGCATAGTAGCAAAATACTTAGCTATCACGACTAAATATTGGCTGTCCATATGTTACAACTGAAATTAAGTTGCCACATGCAGTTTTTAGTTACGGCAGCTACATTTTTTCTTTCCGTGTACTTTTCAACAAACTAATTGTGAAATTAGAGCTCATGATTATATACATAAATTTTGTAATGCATGTATCATTTAACTATTTTATGTATAACTTATATGTCTAATGTAATTAAATCAATATACTTTGACTACAATACAGTATAATACATGTATTTATGTGAATAAAATTTAGTGACAAACTTTATATAAAGTTTTATTTATTTGTTATTAAACGATCTCTGATTAGAATTAATATCGCAGAAGATAATGATCAATAATAACAATTAATAACATTAATGAAAAGCAATATCGTTGCATTCTGTATAGAACATTATACTTATCTTGATTGTTTAGATATACATATCTATCAATTTTTACTGGCTAAGTAATGCACAAGTGAAAACAGATAGTAAAAAATAAAATACAAATTGCATTAAATTGTAAGAAAAGTTTTAAATACATATTAGTATATGATAATATATAGTTTATTGTTGCATTGTAGTGTTTATATATAGTACTATATAATGTATATAACAAATATATAATATATGACAAATTTAATTATTATGATAAGTGATAAAAGATTTTTGTATAACACAGTTTTCTGGAGACTCTATGAAGGAAACGTGGGAACAGAACTCATTGGTTACTAAGTACTGGATTTAATTGTTGATGAACAGAAACCTGTTGATATTAAAAAGACATGAACGCTGTTGTAAAAGAGTATGTAGCTAAAATTTTGGGTTCCTGCTGAGAACAAGAGAGACAATGTGATCTGCAAGCCTGGAAATAGACGTAACATGTTAATTGTGCCAAATTTTTCTTCGGTATCTCACTTTTGAATGTTTTATCAACATATGTATAAAGTTACATGTCATTGTAATTCATTAGAAAGATAATGAGTGTCCTCCCTCTCAAACCTCATCGATATCAATAATGACCATTACTTATAAATTAATTATACACATTAGCTTGAATTCCCCGATATTTTGCTGTTGTAATTTCGTGTTATCACGTGTTAACGATATAATCAGAGTAAAATTGATGATGATTATCTACTAATTAGCTTTAAAAAATATAAATCTCGCGATTACATGCAATGTGATTGCAAATTATTATACATAAAATAAGAGCATTTACACACATTTGGTGTGTGTTTAATCGTACACTTTTGAGGCACTTTTAATCGAGCATGTTTCGCGAAATATTAACCAAGTACCTATATCTCGCAACATTCAAAACTCTCTTAGTTTTCATGTCCTTGTCAACTGACAATCATACATACATACAAATATTTCTCTATTATTTCGTCTCACAACAGTGTTATATTTTACTTCTAAAGGTAAATGTCCGTGTTTTAACGAGAAGTTTAGTGTGCTTACGTATCTCGAACATCGAGTAACAGAATATTAGACTAATTCAAACGGTAATTCCTCCTTTTCTATTACATTTTATTACTAACTTGACTTCTCCTTTATCTTTCGATAATTACAATTTTTTTAACCGACTTAACTAAAACTTTTTTGACTTTATGCATCTACCATTTAAGCATAAAATAAACCTTTACATAAACAATTGGACAAATACTGCGCTGCTTTTCTGGATGCCAATATATAAAATAATCACCTCATTTTGTGATTGCAACTGAGTGAATCAAGAAAACTTCGTTTAACGTCCATCTGCTTTAATTTTCCGCAAGACCAATTAAACAGTATCTTATCATGTCATTACGGATAATTTACTTTGCGATTTTTATTTCAAGTAAGATAACTTATATTATCCTATATGTACCAAAAATAAATTTTATTGTTAAAAAACTTGAGTTATTGATTTACTAAATTTTCTATACACTTAAATACATATACAATTAAGTCAATTAATTTATATTAAATTTTTGTTCCTAATAAAATTACAGTTCTTTAAAGGGATGTTTATTACGAATTAAGTATCTTAGAAATAGATGTTATAATTACCATTTATAACAATGACCAATATTGAAAAACAATATTAATTACTATTTGTATTTACCTTTCTAGTTATTGCACCAGCAGTTGTGAATGCCGTATTTCGACATAATGCATTTTTAAAGAGTGATGTAATAAACGAGAGTAACACTTCAAAGAAATACCCGGAGATCACAGTGGTACGGCTTGAAGAGTCATTCGAATATTTAGATGGGTTATTAATAATTATAGCCGTAATTAGTTCCATGTGTCTTTTTGTGTACTGTTTGCACTGGTAAATTGAATTCTCTTAACGTATATATACGTACTTCTTGTTAAATAGAATTATATATTATTTTCGTGTTAATTTGTTTTTTCTTTATTGTTAGAAATAATTCTTATATTAGTTGTATAGATATATTACAGTATAGTTTCTCACTGTCAAATAAGTTTTAAAATAACATTAATAAACTGATAAAACATTTTACAAACAACAGAAATTTCGAAAATTTAATTTCAATTTCTTATAAATATATAGATTTTCAACACTTATTTACGTTGTTAATCGTACAAATTACATTTAATTAGGTTTACCTTAACTCCTACCGGAATACAGGCTGTTATGATTATATCAACTTATTGGAATCGTATTTCCCGATTTTTTTACTTTCGAGGACTCCGCGGTGAACGTGATCCACCGCGTCAGGAACAAGCAATAGAAGTTATTGAACTATAAAGGAATCAAGGAAAACATTTTACAAATGAGATATAATAAGTGAATATATGTTACATAGAAGCAAATATAATTGTATGTATTATACGAAATGTCTACGTTAAAAGTCGTACCAACCGGAAGATAGTCGATTAGGATAAAGGTCTATTATCGATACCAATAATCATTATTTTTAAATTAATATTGCACATTATGTAAATTTAGCGACATTTTGATGCTTTAATTGCGTTTAGTACTAAATTTTCCTTTAGTTTCTCATTTTTTAATAATTTATCATCATCTGTTGTAATCGTTGTGATAAAATTACATGTCCTTGCAATCCATCATAATGAGTGGCTCGTATGTCGTTCCTCTCAAAATTCATCGATACCAATAATGATCATTATAAATTAAATTATTATTTAAACTTGCTGGCTATAATTTGCTGTTGAAATTTCGTGTTATTACGTGTAATTAACGATATAACCAGAACGAAACTGATGCTAAAACTAATTATCTTTAAAAATATAAATACTGTATCGCGATGAAAATGTAATTGAGAATTATTTCTGTAATAATAAATTATTACAGATATATCATAAGTTGAAGCTTCATATATTATACATTAATCATATACTTTTAACACTTGTAAGAAAGTTTAATCATATATGTTTCACGACATATATTACCAAGTATGTTTCGCGAATTTCAAAACTGTCTTAGCTTTCATGACTTTACCAAGCAACGATTATATGTATATCAAAATGGTATTCGGTTCTTCCTACACGCAATCCTGCATAAAACTCTACATTAATTTCAGGCGATTCATATAACAAAGTGATATTTTCATTGGAAAACAGGATTAAAATCATACCGATTCGGTTCAGCTTTCTGAAAGGGATTAAGAGTTAAATTATTCAAAATCCACATTATGACACAATTATTAAATACTTCTGACTTCGGTAAGATAACTCTTTTTCTTTCCATTCTTCAAATAATTATATACAATCTATTACACCTATGTAATTATAATACTCATACATAAAAGCTCGAAAATAAAATCTTTAATAACTGGCTATAAAAATTGCAACTTTCTTAATCATGAATTTGGAATAAACTTATTTTTTAATTAGAAGTAATTACTAATAATACAATATTATTACTCTGGACACTATAGAAAATGTGGCATCACTACGAAATGCGTCAGAACAAGGATATTCTTGTGAGAGAGCTTTGATTCCCTACTTTAACATACTAGTGATGATGATACAGCAAAATAATTTGATTCTACAACAGATCCGTGGTTACGTTCTAGTCTTCTATGCACTATTGATTATAGTAGTAGTATTTATATGTTTAGTCGTCATTATTCGGTGCGGGTAAGCCAAATTTCCTATGACTTCAAATTTTATTTATAATATTTCATTCTAAATATTTAATTACACACAATTTAACGCATAAATAAATAAGATATTCCATCACTCTCCCCCTGTATCACATTAAATCTATTAATGTAAAGAGAATATATTATTGCATAAAAAAGTATACAATTTTACACTAGTTATTCCAAATACTATTTTATCCTGTTTAATTTTCTTAAATTGATCGTATAAAATATAAAATAGAAACACCAGTAACTGCTACCAATACTTCAAATTCTTTCGTGATTTATTATGCGATTTATTAGCGTTATTTTCAAAATAATGTGTCCACGATGTTATTAGAACATTTATAAAAATGACAAATATTGTTTTGTATTAGATATGGAGACCGAATCTACGACTTCTTCAGAAACCTATGGCACCACGTCGTCCGTTGTTTTTCTAGAATTCGTAGAAGCGAAGTAGAACCTACAGTGCAGAGGAGGACTTCACTGGCGAGGCGAGCTGCTGCGCTGCATAGGGAACGTGATTCAATCGAGCTTGCCGCTTCCGGACACCAGGAAACACAAGAAGAAATACATAGTGTAAGTATAAGTAGGGAATAAATGTGTATTATGGCTAACTGTAAGCTATATAAAATCATATATCTTCTGTACTTTGTATAAATAAATTATTAATACTAACAACAAGTTCTTCTTTACAGTTTCGAAATAAGTTATTTTCAGACGAAAGAGAGGAACAGAATTTCGATCACGTCGTGCTGCAAGTGCAAGCAGAAATACATAATGTGAGTATGTGCAGAGAGAAAAATGTTTATTATTACTAACAATAAGAAACAAAGAATCAAAAGTATACCTTACTTCTTATACATAAATTATTAATACTATCAATAATTTATTCTTTACAGGTACCACGTACGCCTTCAAACGTATTGGAGCAGACTCACCTTTAATTACGAACAATATTGTTCTTGTGAATCTCCTAATGTTTTATACACATTGCGTAATGACAATATTCTTTTGACAATTATGATATAAATGATAAGCTTTAACGAGGTACCTGTTACGTACAATTTGCTTATACATATAAAATACATTAGATCTTAAGTGGAGAAATAACATAACACAAATTGCTATTAAATTAATAACTTTCTCTAAAAAAATCATCGTCATTTTCATTAAAAAGAAGACACAAAATACTAAGGTTATAGACAACAAAAGTACCATCGTTCTTGTGATAAACAATTAACTCTGACTTGAATACCGTACAATTTTTATTTACACGATTTTAACATAATACTTAATTTTTATAACTCTAAAACTGTATCTATATTCATATACAATCTATTAATTCAATCAATAAGAGATATATCACCTTATTGTATACTTAATATGGCGATAAAATAAAATCTGCTCTTTTTTTATTTTATCTTAAACATATTTAAATTACACTTAGTTAATGTTAATCTTATTGAAAGTTTTAATGAAAAGACAACTTCGGCCAAATTAATAAATAAAACTTATTTTATTAATTTAATAGCATTAGGAGGCATACATAAGGGCACAGATTGTAGTTATATGTTATACAAAGATAGACAATATTAAAATTTGTATAGTATCTGTAGTATAAATGATTTATATGCATTACTTTACATTACATGAGCATATATATGCCTCTGCAGGTTAATGATTATATACATATATGTATTGTATATATATTCTCTCTCTTTATATCCTCCCTAGTATAATATATAAAGTGAGCATATACAATATATATTCGATTTAATTAATATAAACATATATGTATGCACATATGCATATATAAATATACATGCATATATACAATAGATATATTAATATGAACTGTACATGTGTGTGTATGTATATGCATATCCACATACATTTATGTGTTACTTATACATTTATTCTCATTAAACTATGCCTGTATCAAGTACTTTTTAATTATACCTTTTAATAAGCAGACCGTGTATTAACATTATGAATAATTATATACATAATGCATTTATATCATAACAAATACATTTTTTATAGCCAGTGAAAGAGAAAATATAAACATTAACGAATACCTTAAGTGTATAATTTATTTTCACGTCATCAAATTTCTTATTACTTTTAAAATTCTCAAGTTTGAGTAACGATGATTTTCATAACGATGGTAAAAATAGAAATAATTAAAAATATGCTTAATGATAAAAAGAATTGGTGAAAGTAATTAAAGAGAAATAATAGGGGAGAGGGTCCTGTTTGCCGACATTTCCGATTGCCTACAAACCGATTGTTCACAAACAGTATTGCGCACATGTAATACAAAAGTACGTTTGCGCACATGGTCTTATCACGCACAAACACATTGAGCACGTGATATTATTGCACACATGCAGATTGCACGCATGATATTATTGCGAACATACGCATTGCACACCTGATTTTATTACACACAAACAACGTGAACACATGGCCATATTGCACACTGCTGTAAAATAACACGCATGCAAGATATCATTACTTGGATGTAAATTTATATTGTACATATTTGTTGTTATTACAAAACAATCTTTCATTCGTCATCAAATTGAATACATCCATGATATAAATTTATGAGTATATATCGTCCGATAATGCATTTATAATGGATTCGTTCACTGTCTCTCTACATGCATTTCATCGTTGAGTACTTATATTGTAAGCACTCGTTTAAATGCAACTTCTAATCTGTAAAAGTATGATACCTACACTCATATACACAAGCATATCGTCATAATTGTTTCACAATTGTTTCTCAATATGAAATGAATTTATAATTTATTAAGTACATTTATGTTAAGCGCTTTTATTACGTCTTTCTTCCTCGCTTCTTCCCTCACCATCCCTCCCACTCTTTCTCCCCCCTCTCTTTCTCTTTCTCCGCGATTCTCGTGCGCGCGCAACTATGCTGTATAGTTTCAGCTTACTGCTTAAAAAGTCATCAATTTCGCATTAAGTTTATGTAACTAGCAAGGTTAACACACAATTGAAGACGAATGATAAAATCAAAAAAATAAAGTTAAATAGACAAATAATTAAGGTAGGTAATTCAAAAGATAAAAGTTAAACAGATACGAAAGAAAACGTATGATTTGTATGATACTTATTTTACTTTTTATGTCGTTTTTCTAAAATGTAAAATATACACAGTATCCTTATTAATGATTTCATTTTTTAACATAAAAGTCGAAATATAACACAAGGAAATCGAGGATTATCTTCGTTAGATTTTTTGGTAGTTCAGATAATAAAACGTATTAGAAAAAAATAACCTAATCCTATAAATAATTTGTCACTGGTGACAAAGCAGTATGGTAATAAGTATGTAAACAACTCTAACATTTCCTAACGCCAATAATATAAATTGGCCTATTACCAAGAAGACTTACACGCTTGTCTTCTACGGTTTGAAATCTCATATATAGTATATGTTGTCTATCACATACAGGACATACACACGATAGAATTCCAGAATTTGTAAGAGAAACGAAATAATATTAATATCTTGATCGAACTTCTTTACAAATCTCTTTGCAGAGCATATGCAATTGTCTTTCCCAGATATTTTCTAATAAATTTGAGAAGAAAGTTCATTAATTACCAATTTAAATTATTGGGCGGAAATTGCAATTGAAAAGAAATTCAGGCTGAAAAATACATACATACATACGTACATACAATTATACACACAGCCATATTTACACGCACATATACATCTATAACGATCGAAACAGATCGAATTCGTATATATTCCTTTCGAGAAAGAGAACACGCGTGGTACCTAAGCAAAATAATAAACAGTTTACTGGATTTCAATAACACTCGAGCAAATGGGTCAAACAATGCTAAAGAGATGCGTGATTCTTACAAATAGAGCATTCGTCAGTAACTGGTGTCGAATCGTACACGACGGATAAAAGAAATTGAAACAGTATTTCATTCCTGGTATGTAATATTATCTTATTTCCAATAAATTTTTATTTCGTCAAATAATTTTGATAATAGTTATTATACTAGTTATCATACTAAACTTTTCTTTAGTGTCATGCTGTTATGTATTATAAATTAAAGTGCAATTACATCATTAGCATATCGACATTGCAACGTATAGTATAAGTAAAATAATGTATATCACACTTCATCGAAATTTGTAATTTTATCAGTTAGGTATTCATCACAAATTATTTTATATTTCATAATAATTTAATCATTTTAAACTTACAGTGCGTTATATGCTAATGATTTGTCAAACATGTAAATAAATCAGATAGAATTAGTTTTCTTGGGAGAGGGGGGCTTAATTGTGCTACTTTGATTAAATTAATATTAATTGATAGTTAGTTATGTTATGAATATTTAGAATAGCGAATGCTATGTTGATCATACGACTGATATCTCTGTAGCATACGCTGGAGGAAATTCTACGTTCTTTTAGTTTTAATCTTGTCAAATAGTGTTATATTCTCCACTGTTCAAATATTCAAACTAAACATATCCTTATATAAGCATTAATTTTAGACGTTATCATCTTCAGATAATTTATCATAGAGTAAGAGACCAGTTACGAGGTAAATTAGGAGAGATGATTTTTGCCTTAAGTATTGTATAATAAAGGAAACGTCTCTGAATATTTTACAATATGAAGCTATCACTATGGACTATCGTCGTAACAATTTTAATTTCTGGTAAAGTAATTTACATCGCTAAGGGCCAGTTTCACAAACGTCGGTTAACTGTTAACCAGAGTTCAGTCAACTCCCTATCTTTTTCTATCTTATTATCTAAGAAGAGACACAGAATCAACTGATCTTCGGTTAGCGGTTAACCGACGTTTGTAAAACTCGCCCTAAGAAAGCATAATATTCTATTTGTCTATTGTTCTCTTCATCATATGGACTTCCAAAGTGACAAATAATACCTATTATATTTTTAAATAAGAAACAAAGTTTTCAGGGGAATATGTATATAAAAAAATAATGTAATATTGATCATAATATATAATTAATAAGAAAGCTAACATATATTATTTATAGTAACTTGATAAATGTAGTAACTTGAAATATCTTTTAATGGGAAAAAAATATATCCAATATTATAAGATTAGTATTATAAATTAAGTATAAAATATCAAATGATATAGAATGAAAATATAAAGAGTGAATTAGGAGTACCTCTGTTTTTAATTTAAAATTAGTTTCTTTAATTTAAAATCATTCAGTGTATTAAATTATCTTTCCAATTTCATTTTTATTTAATAATTAATAAAATATTAATATGATGAAGTTATACAAAAAGGACACAGCCAAATAACGAGCTAATATAGAATATTGGTTAATAGAGTAAATATGTATTTACCGTATTAATGTAAAATTCGTGTATGTTTCGATTTTACTTAGCTATTCTCAGCACTAATAATTTAATAAGAAAAGAAATAAAAAGTAAATAAGTATAATAAAGTATATAATTAAAATATTACATCATATTAATAGGCGTTTCAGTAGTATATTATAATATTTCATTTATTATCTTGTGTATATAGCTTTGCTTTTACTAAGCAGTTATTATTCTATTACTTTAATAAAATAAAATAATATTTGTTATAAAAAATTCATATATAAGTAACTTTATTCAGACTTAACAATTAAACTTATCCATAAAACAAATTTTTATATTTAATAAAATTATTTCTTTAATATATAATAAATACTTTAGTACAAAGAAAATTAATATATTATTAATAGATTATTATTTACTAATTGCAATTTTATTTCTAGATGGTGTAGCAGAAAATGTGACGTCATTCTTGACAAATACTACATATAGAAAAAACAATATAATAGAGGGCAACAAGACAAATTCAAACCCAACATATACATTGCAATTCCTGAAATATCCCAATTATTTATGGTTTATCAGTGGTTTCCTAGCTGGTGTAGGTGGTGTGTCCCTAATATTCCTTATGCATTTATGTCAGATACGGTAAATAAAATTTTCTCTTATAACAAGTGCTTATAATTTGTATAATTGATAAATTCACATCTACAATTAGTCCAAAATAAATGTAAAATGTTTATTAATTTAAATAAGTGTGAAAGTGATCTTGCTGGCAATTCTTTATTATAAATTACGACGTTTCGGTCAGTAATACTGGTCCTCTTCAGATAACAATCTTACAAGAGTGTCCGCAATTGTCTGGATGTTTATTAATGGTAAAGGTAAAAAGTGAAAATACAGAACAAAATAATGCTAAATTTCTGTTCCAAACATTTTAGAAATATGCTTCCATTTTTTATAATATACGTTCTTCACGCATAATCGAGTTATAATAACTTAATTAGAAATATCTTAACTACGTTACTTCTTTGTATGTAATTTGATTTTTATTATTCTGTATATCAAAATATTAAGATAATTATACAAATCGATAGTTTCATCAGTTTAAATATTTGTTTAAAAAAGATATTTTACATTTTATTCTAAAATATATTTTGATACATGAAAAAGATAAAATATTACTTAAAATAACTTCGAGCCCAACCACCACAGTGCTCACACGTATACATTTATTTTATAACTCGACTCTGTCTTATTCGACGACGATAATTGACTCAGGTGCGTTACGGAACTTTAATAACTCGACTCTGTCTTATTCGACGACGATAATTGACTCAGTATCACTCGAAAAGGACCCAAAAAATAGGGTCGAAACGTTGTGTAATAAATCGATTAAATAATTAGCCAGTTGGGTTGACTATTAGTTTCCCGTCTCATTTCTAATCATTACTGGTGACAACAAGCAAACTCACCTTCGTAAAATAACTTCCATAGCTGTATTTTAATACTTTGTGCACAGAATAATAAAATTAATCGAGTGATGTAAATAATAGAGATGATTATAGTTAAAAAAAAGAATATAATTTAAAAAGTTACAAGTTTCCCACAAATCTTTCTTTTTCCATCATTTTCAAATAAATAATAAAATCATAAGCAGCATTAAAAGTTCTTTTCAATTCATTATATTACATATATTATGTTTCTATTTATTATATTCGATGATTTATTTGCTACTATGTTATTAGATACTTCATATGTACATAAATATTCAATTAAATTAGGTGGTACATCTGGACCGCGCTTAGATTCCTTCGGCGAATTTGTTTTGGTGACGCAGCAAACATATATACTTTTCCAGACGAACGAAATGCGATTCCGAATTACGGACATGCCTTACGAGAAAGAGTTCTTGATGTAAGTAATGCAGTGCATCGGGTGAGATCTGTTTTGTTTAGTTATTGCAATGTGTACTTGTTCTAAATTAATATTTTATCACGTATAGTGTCTATCACGTATAGTGAGATCTGTTTTGTTTAGTTATTGCAATGTGTACTTGTTCTAAATTAATATTCAGCTTTTAATTAAGATTTATGTATACTATTAGTTTGTGATATATTTAATTAATTTTTTTATATGTCACCGAAGAGAATCACGTAAAATGAGCGAAATGTTCGACTTGTGTTCAATCATTTTTTTTAAATATATTAAACTGTTTTTTTTTTATTTATTTGCTACTGACATTCTACGTCGGCTCTTGTTGCCTTTCTGTTTTATCAATTGCAGTGCATAAAGTATGTATCATATTAATTAGAAGGACTGAATTTCAGATAAGTAATTTAGATAATTTACGTGCAATATTTTAATAATATAGATTATACATATATAAATAGTATAATATATAAATTAGATTTACTTTTTTATTTGATATCGTATAACCAACCTTTTTGCTTATTGATGTAATTATTACATATAAATTGTAATTATTATTAACAATCAATTTTTTGTTGCAGCTGTCAGGAAAAAGCGATATT
>NW_011967213.1:695072-738465 GCF_000949405.1 Vollenhovia emeryi | reverse complement strand
CCACTAGAGCAACAAAATACATCGTCTACCTCTCAATTGCCACTTATAGAGCAACAACCTACATCGTCTGCCTCTCAATCGCCACTAGAGCAACAAAATACATCGTCTACCTCTCAATTGCCACTTATAGAGCAACAACCTACATCGTCTGCCTCTCAATCGCCACTAGAGCAACAAACTACATCGTTTATCTATCAATTGTCCCTAAAGCAACAACCTACATCGTCTACCTTTCAATTGGCGCAACCCATGGCGCCTGTCTCACAAAAAGCAAAACTCAACAACAAGTCATCATTTCTAGAAGAATTACTGTCGATTTTTGAAAATGCACTGCGATCGTCTACCCCAGAGCAGGTACCATCATTGGATCCAGTTTTAAGACGACTAATATCACCTGTCCCACTTAAGTTACTAATCATGTCACCTATCACGATGGTCACAACGCCGCAACCACCCACAATCTCCACACAAATTACAACCGTCGATGCTCAAAATTTCACCGCCATCACATATTCCACAGGAAGCACCATCATCAGTTTCAAGACAATTCATATTGCCTGCGTCAGAAGAGCCACAACCTACATCGCTTGTCTCGCAATTGCTGCAATCCGTGTTGTTTGACTCACAATCTCCACACAAATTACAACCGTCGATGCTCAAAGTTTCACCGCCATCACATATTTCACAGAGAGTATCATCATCAGTTTCAAGACAATTGCCAGGTCGTCAATATTAAGTTTAATTTTTTAACGCACATTGCTTTTAGGACGCACTAATATCTTCATATAGACTTTAAAATTAATCCTTCTATTATTATCTTATACTACAAAGCTTTCTAATTTTCTTTATTGCTTCCTCATAAAGAAAGCTTCGTTTTTTCTCGAGTTTTCTTTGCCAATATGTTTAGAATGTTCCAAAACATCTAAAAATCACATTTGTAACAACTGTCTGTATATATGTAGGTACCCAAAAAGTTTGTCCGGTCTCTAACTTCTTTAAAAAAAGGAGATATTGGGCTCTTTTTTCGAGACATAGAATGTCTCTGAAGGCTAATATTGTATTTCGTGGGAATCATTAATATAATAAACTCTGTTTTCGTGACGTTGCAGTGACCATGCCGTTGTTCACACCTACAGTGGAGGTCGTCGCGGCGGGCGCAGGCGGCGCAAACGATGCAAATACAAGGAGTTACGTCGATTCTCACACCTATGAGGACTCGAATGAGGCGGTAGGCAAATTCGCCAGAGAGATAGATGTCAAAGATATCACGATAGGAGCTATCATAGGTACGATATTCTGTGTATTATCATACGATATCACCAAGCGATTGTGAAATAACGTAGTTTTTCAGTAACTCGATTATACTCTTGATGTTTTTTTTTACGGTCACAGGTACTGGACAGTTTAACGATATCTACCAAGGGAAGCTGAAATTGCCATCTAACGGACAAACGGAAATAGATGTGACCATAAGGGCCCTAAAGCTGAACTCCGAAGACAAAGACCGCATTGACTTTCTGAGAGAGGCATCGATAATAGGCCAGGTTAGGTTCGAGCATCCGAACTTGATATTACTACAAGGCATAGTGACGAAAAAAAGCAATCGGTTGATGATCATCATGGAATTCATGGAGAACGGTAGGTTGGACGTTTTCCTACGCGCGAACAACAGCAAATTCCAAGTGCTCCAGCTGGTAGGCATGTTGAGCGACATCGCCAGCGGTATGAAGTACCTCGCGGAGATGAACTACGTGCACTGCGATCTCGCCGCGAGGAACGTGTTAGTTAATGCCGCTCTTGTTTGCAAGATCGCCAACTTTGATCTCATAATCAGTAGAGATATCGAGAGTACCCCGGAGGCAGCTTTCACGAGAACGGTGAGCGATAGATTCCAGTTGTGCGGGCTAAATTATTCGAAGCCGTGGCTACATGAGGCTCGAACATATCTATAATTTCCTATGTAATTAATCTACCGTATGTATTCAGGCCGATAAAGTCCCGGTACGATGGATGGCACCGGAGGTGATAGGCTCTTGTAAATTCACGAACGCTTCCAACGTTTGGACCATGGGTATCGTGTGCTGGGAAGTGATGTCGTACGGCGAGAGGCCGTACCAGAATTTGTCGGATCATGAAGTGATAAATTTGATGACGAAAAACTACAGGCTTCCAGCGCCGATAAACTGTCCGGAAGCGATCTATCACCTGATGCTTGATTGCTGGCAGAAAGAGTGCATCAGAAGGCCGACCTTTGCCAAACTCACACAAACCTTGGACAAGCTCATACAAAGTCCGGACATGCTGAAAATTCCGCCCAGGTAAAAGCGTCCACTTGTCGCTCATAATCGCCAAATGTCGATATAGGATTGCGAGACGACTTTTAATATATTAGTCGTAAAAATGGTATTAGGAAATCCATCTTACGGATCAAATCTCTGGTAAATCATATAATTGTCATCGTTCAACATAAATCAAAGAGCTGCGACAGAATGCTTAAGATATAAATGGCACCAACGAATATTTGCTTTAAGTGCTACGAGTGCATATCTATTTTTTGTTCATTGGCATTGTCTCAACGTTCTTTTCCTTTTTATTTGTCTCCCGTTGAGTCGCTCGTTCATTAATATCTTATTAAGAAATCACGCCGCATGTTACGTGACTTATATATCGTATTTTTCCCATTACGTTTATATATCGTGTCCATAAATTAATTTATCTCAACAGCTAATAATTATTTCCATACATTTGCCGAAACGCTCACGCGTGCATCACGCTATATCCGTTTCACGCTATTTAGAAAGGGATTTGGCATTGTGGCTCATTGATGTATGACATCCCACACAAGCCTACAATCGTATACACGTATATGATGTGCCCGTGCATATAATGTTCCGAAGGAAAGCCAATGTCTGCATACTCTTGTACTCGCGCCGTCGTGACATCTCGATCTGATTGGCATTACTGGAAGCAGGCATACACGTACTGGACTACCATTATACGCACTTGCTTGTTATGTTCGTGCTTTTTCTGTCTTTTTGTTTCAAGTATATGTATTCTCTCGACGTATCCCATAGGCGCAGTCGTCACAATTTGTTTCTACTGCGTCTATGCCACGTTTATTTTCCGACACGTGTGAGAAGAGAAGAGAGCAAGACAATCATTTTGGATTCAACTCGAAGAGAAATTGGAGCCTTTCTCTCTTGCTTCTCGCAATAACACCTTTCGCAGAGTCACATTTCCACCTCGCGAACGGACGCTGTTTCATGTTTAAAAATACACTTGGCCGAGCGAGGTTTCCAGAGTTAGCTGACGGGAAATTAATTTATAGACAAAGATCTACGTCATCAACTGCATAGAAAACTTTTACCGCGTTCCGGGGACTTGATTCGAGATGCATTATGCGACGACTTCAATAGAGCTTCAATTGTTTTCGCCGCTTATCATTTCTACACTCTTTGAGTCTATGGCTCGTATTTCAGTTATTCTTTATATTCTAATAGTTTTAGTTGTGTAAATACATATTATTATTATTAATGTTTTATTCCAATAAGTACTCTGAGAAAAATGCTATGATTGTATCAACAAAACATGTATGATAGAAGGTATTTTAGTTAAATCAAACAGAATTTCTAGTTATCACGATAGGGCTCGATATTTCATAACAAGAAGTTAGATAGACTTCACTACACATCTAGTAAATTCTAAAGGAACTATGATTCGTCCATTTTCTAACAGACGACAGGTTAAAGCTACCAGATTTCTAATTAATGCAACCAATTTTTTTTTCAGAGCACAAGTATGAAACCTATAAATACCATAATTTCCCCAGCTGCCGTCAACTGCAATATCGTCTTAAGTGTCATAACGTCTATGATTACTACAAAAAAATTTGGTTAAAACTTTACGTCGTTTTAAACGTTAGTACCAAGTTCAATATTTAAACTATGCTATTATTGAACCGCACTAATGTATAAATATTCATTTTAAAACTGATTCTTCTAGTAGTATTTTACATAATAAAATCTACTAATCTCTTTGATTCTTATCATTGTTAATTATGAAATTTATTTTATATATATAATAAATTTCATAATTAATGCAATATTATACATATATAATACTATTAATAATTTTTCTTTTTACAGCAATCCTGAATAAATGAGCTGTTTAGAGGTTCAACAGTTGTACATTATATTGCTATACATTCCAAATTGTAAGGTTTCACTAACTTGTGATATTATTGTGATAATGGATTGTAAAACACGTTTAAATCCTGAAAACTAAACCAATTTTTAAATGGTATAATGTTAATCGCTTATCGTTAATCGTACAATGACAAAACTATTATTACATATTAATTACTTCTATATTAATATATAATTAATATGTAACTAATATGTTAATATAATTATAAGTTCATTTTCAAATATTAATACATTATTTGTGCATGTAAGATAAACATTAATTTACAACAAATTTAGATAATGTTATAGAGAAAACAGATTTTAATAATTGACATAAAATAGTTATAATAATAAAAGCATCACTCTGATAATAAAAATATATAAATTCTAGATGGTAACTTAATATTGATAATTTACTATTATTTCCTATAATTCCACTAACAAGTGGTTTTAATACAAAAACAAAGAAATTGTTTTTATATAATTTTTATATTATAATATTATATAAAAACTAGAATATTATATATACAATATATTAATTTTTAATTTGTAATCATTTTAGAAAAATGTATACTATATAATACATTAAAAAATTCAATATTAAAAACTTTCTCATAGTAAGCCATTTTAGAAAATATTGCAACAATTAACTATTATTTTAATAATGTATCATAATATGTATAACTCATTAGTAACATGCACTAAAAATAAATAATTTTAAATCAATAATTATGCTGCATTGTATTTCATATAACATTTTAGGTCATTCCAAAATTTAATCAAATCCATCAACTTATTTTATTATAGTTAAATTAAATGATTCGGGGGGGGGGGAATATATAGGTACAAGTCATATGTCTTTGTGAAAATAGAAATTTTAGCTAGGAAAGTAATGCGTAATATTGTAGAGCAATCTTTTCTTTAAATGACACGTTAAAATTAAAATTAGGATACGTTAAAATAGGTGAAACGTCGAAATAAGAATATTAAAAAAGATACAAAATTCTTAACTATAAAAGGAGACATTTTCTTTTTTTAATATACCAGTGCGTGGAAAAAGATTTATTTCCAATTTCTTTAATGTAATAAATAAATTTTAGATATACAATAGCTAGTCCAAGAAAATCGTATTCCAAAAGCTTAATCCTAAATTACCGAATGTTTGAGGATTAAGCAGTGTTTTCAAAGTTTGTTTATTTCGAAGGTAATTTTCCTTTATTCGTATTTTATTATACTCATTCTTTGCATTGAAATGTATAAAAATTACTGTATACCTATTGTACAAGATATCGTTTATAATACTTATACTTTTCAAAAGATATTATATTTCTATGTAGTTTTATTACGAATTATTTTTATGCCTTTATATATATATTTCAAAAGAATAATTTTCACTCAATTATTCGCGATTTCTCCGCATATGTGCATCACAGAATATATGTTCTTAACGGCCAGATGCGATGTTATCTGCGCGACAAGGCTAACGAGTTGTCTCCGATTCTTCGTGCTATTGCTCTTTATTACGATTGGCCTCTCCCTCCGCCTTTCGCCAGCGATCGCGGGAATTCTATCGCGAGCCATTTCCGTATTCTGGACCACCGGGCGAGGGGATTATCTCGGAATAGCACCGGTCGCTGCTTATAACCGCCTCGTGAGCGGGATCGGCTCGTGCGCGCGGTCAGCTTTGACAACGGTAAGTATCGTCGGACTACGATAACACAAAGGAGCGCGCGATATCTTGCCGTAGAGAGATCGAAAGGTAGTTTATTCTCTTTCTCTCTTTCTCCGGCGAATCTCGGATTTAATTCAAAGAATATTCCCCTGATCCGCTTCGGGCAATTCCGGATAGTGTAAGAGCGGATATCGTATAAGTTAATGGAACAAGACGATTTAAAACGTCGAACCAGCTGATTAGACACTTGCGGTCTCGCCTTAGAATACAGGGTAAGAGTCGCGCTTAAGAGCGTTCCCATCTTTCGTTGACCATGTTAAACGTTTACTTTTCACCAGATCATTTCCCGTACAGATCTCTTCTTTTTCCTTTACATTCGTAACTCGATCTCACAATCAGTACGTTATTACAAGCGACGTCGTGACCATACAACTTCGACGAGATGTTCGCTCCGAGTACGTGGTTATAATTTTCTTTCATTCTTCTAATACCGCGAGTCTCGAGAGAAGTTGAAATCTACATTCCTCGCGCAACTTCTTGTCTTACACAATATATAAAAATCAGGATCGAAAGATGCGAAATCAAGCACGGACTTCTGATTCCTCATTGAACAAAAACCTGCAATCTTCCTTGCTTTCCTGGTACGGCTGACGAGGGACGAGACATAAATTATGTTTATCTTCCTGAACGGGAATAAAAAAAGGGAAGCTAGATATTATAGTGGCGCGTCAATTCTTATCCACGAGACATGTAAAATTCGCTCTAGCTGAGCGCACGTACGGGATACCATTTCTGTTGGCCCCAACTGGACGATGGCCGGAGCGAAGGCGCATGTACGACGGGTTCATCGACAATTTTATACCCGGTGGTTCATGGGAGGCCAAAGGCTAGCGAGTTATTAGCGGAAAATTACCGAGCACTCGCGGTCTATTACGCGATACACGCCGAAGTGTCGCGCTTCGTCTCGGGGCCGTGAGAGAGTGATGCTTCGGGGTATCTCCCGTACCGCGCCGCGGCCAGGAGCACAAGAACATAGCCCGTTTTCCAGCCGCAACCATCAATCGGGATCCGATCGTCCGGCATCGAATGCGGTGTCCGTCATTATCACGATCGACCGATGACGACAACGCGACGTCGAAAAGACGCTGCGGCTAATCCGGTCAACGTCCTCTTCCGTCCGCGACGACGCGCGTCTAAACGTCTTTCGAGAATCTGAAATTCTGCGAAATTATACGAGAGAGAGAATTTTTTAAACCAAGAGTCTCGAGCAACTTTACATCCTTTTATTCTTAAAATCCATTGTTTTAAAAGATAAGCAAAGATGCAAACTCGCGAAAACAAAGGCGTCCATCAATGTATCTGGTGTCTAAACGTAGCGCGTGTTCTCGTGCGACGCGGTCGTTAAATCGCCGACCTGCTGCTCGCTTGCGTACATCACCGTCGCGGAATACCTCCGGTATGTCCTCGAGTATCCTCTTTTCCCGCCGGGGGAAAATCGTCGACCGGTGGAATCTCGTTCACTGACATTCCGGTCCCGTATGTGTGCAGCCACGCACGGCGTTTCGCACATACCGCTCGCGGTATAACTGCGCTGCTAGAAACCACCCTTTTATTTTCCTTCCATCTCTTCCTCCCTCCCCCTGCCCCTTCTCTCTGTCTTTTTCTCCCGGTTTTTCTCCCGAATGCAAATTGCACGGTCAGTTGAAGCAGTGACTTCGCCGGACTTGCGGTTTAGGACAGTCACGCTACACGACGATCCGACCTATTACTTTCAATGTCTCTCTTCCGCGTAGGTACGCTATAAATTCGTTTTTATCACGACCCAACGTAATACCGGCCCCGCGATCCCTAGCCCTCCGCGTAAATTATTATCGTAAAGGCTGCGCCACTTCTATCAGCTCTATATTGTGCACCGTCCAAACCGAAAAAGGGGATTTCTATTATAATCGTGCACAACTTATCAATTTGTGTGCAACATGATTGTATCGTTGAACCTACACTGTTAGAAGTAGATCTATCACACATGTGTGAATATTAACACGTCACGCACTTGAAATGCGTGAATATTAATGCGTCACACATATTTAATGCATAATTTTTCAAATGTCATGCATAATCCTCTTAACATGCGCGTGTGAAATGCATTAGAGAATGTGTAGAAATCACACACTTCAATGTGTGGATTTTATCAAACATCTAATACTGTTTGAAATAGTCAAACATCGTAATATTCACACATGTGTAATATTTCTATACGCGAGCGCCAGCTTCTGAGTAGTTCGTCGACCGCCGCTAGGCCGCGCATGGTGGCGGCCAAAAACTCGGAAGCAAAATCCAGTCTCGTAGGGTATAAAAGGAGACCCGCGTGGAACCCAGTATAACAATAGAAGTAATGGTAGTCTGGGGACCCTCAAGACGACCGAGGAGTCCTCGACCATTAAGATAATGATCGATCAAGGAAGGTGACCGTCTTGACTGGGAAAGGCGCACAAGCTATAAATTCGAGCGTCTTCTGTTGATTAACATAGAGATATTTATCGTTTTCATTACGTTGGAATTATTTTAAATTGAAAATCTGTTAAAATTCACGAAATTCAGTTCATCTCTTTTTATTCGTATAGTTAGAGACTCGTAAAGGAGAAGCGTTAATCCTCCATCGGCGTCATGGAGCCTAAAATTTTTAAGGTGTAAAAAATAGATGTATAAAAATAATGTCCCATTACTATCGTTGTTACTTGCTAAGAACGGATCCGACATTAAACGAAGCAACTGTATCCTCGTATCAAGATACGAAGGGAAAACCAAGTAATCTTGTACCTGCTGATAAGTTGGCGCGAGAGTAAGTAAGTACATCCACGCGATAAATCGCCGTCGAAACGTAATTTCTGCGCGACGCAGGTATCTCCTACAAAGTAGAAAATTATCACTCATCCGGATGCTCGGAGAGAGGAATCTCTGTTTCGCGCGGGGCAAATAGAAGCTTTTCCCGTTTTCTCCTCCCTTTCGTTAGCTAATCGCTGAATCGTCTTTATCGTTGGAATTGCGTCTGGATCAACGCGCAGTCCAATGTCCTCTTTCGCCTCTCTCGCGGTTGGTTGCATTCGTGGTATGTGCAAATGCTTGGCGATGTCACGAGGAGTAACTTCGTTAGGTCCCGCCGGCATCCGCGGTGAATTTTTCTTCGATAAGATCGTGCAAGCCGATTAGCCGCGGAGAACGCGATCGAACACCTGTAACGAACGCGGCTCGGTCGCGCGTTCCTCGGTGTCTGGCCGAGTCATGCCGATTCTCCGGTTGGATCCTGCAGCGCCGGTTGGCCCCGGTGCGTTCGATCCTGCCGCGTCATAGACGTTAAACGACAGAGATAGCGATTTCAATACGCGAGGGCTTCCAACGAGTGCCCGATAGCTCGCAATCTTCTATGCGAAACAAACGGCCGTTCGCGAGAAAAAAAGCACCGATAAATCGGCGCGTCTCAATAAACAATTACGCGCCATCGCGGGCTGTCGGAAACGATCAGATCCTATCCGTGCATCTCGCGATCGCGGCCGCGAGTCGTCGCGACGATTTCGCAAACGCCGCGCAGCAGGGGGATAATAAAGCGTCTCCGCCGCGACGGACGAGTCACGCGAGTACGCGGAAAAGTTTGCGCGCGGAAAACGCGACCACCCGCGGCGCGTTTGGACGCGCGAGTAGGCGTCGCTCCGCTCCGCGCCGCGCCGATCGTAGCACATGCTCCTACGAGAGACTACGGTGTGGGAGAGCCGGTGTGCATGGCACCCGCCGACGCTCGCAGAAGCAACACTTTCTCTCTCATCCAATCCTGAGGACACCCGTCGACCCAATTCGCGGAGCGCATTGCGTCGCGCTCACCGTCCAGATGTCCGCGATTAGGAAAGTCGCACGGATGGCTCTCGATTTTCGCAATGACGCGATTTGCAGAGGAGACGCTCGTTGAAAAGGAGACGGCGCTCTTTCTACTTACTCTTTCCCACGAATTTCTATCTACATAAACGTTCATTTTACATATCCTTTATTCGTGCAGATTTATTGCTTGTCTTCCATTTAAATCAAGCGTCGCTATTTTGTTAATACCCAGAGGTGGAAACTACTTGAAAATATACAATTGAAGTAATGTGATGGGTCATCCAAACTATTTTTTATATTTAATGCAGCTTTAAAGGAGTGTATCATGTATTTAGAGGAAAGGTAGATGTAGCTTGCGCAGAGGGATTGAAGGATGTCACTCTCGATGCGCTCGAAAACACGTTGGTATCGAGAGCGCGTTTGTGACTAATTAATCCGTTTAATCTGATGGGGGGGCATTTTATCCGGTCGTTTACGCGGGTCGCCATCGACGTGGCGAGAAATTACTGCGAAATGATAGGTTCCCACGGACTCCTTCGTGCGGCAACCTACGTAAACCTGCGCTAACCACTTCTCGATCACGTTATAATTCGTTCTACTGCCTTTGAAAAGTCGTATAATTAATGACAAACACACGCTCGATTATTATTGCAACGTCTCACGTAATGTCTACCTTATCACGGCGCATTATCGCTCACAGCAAAATAACACGCCACGTTATACGCCGCTCGTGTTGAACGCGCGTCGTAAACCGACTCAAATTTGAGCTGTGTATATGTTGCACGCAGCGCCAAGTATGATTTATACACATTTTCAGTGTAATCCTTTAATCTTTTAATCCTTTAGTCCTTTAATCATGATTAAATTTGCGCTACCTGTCTACGGCCCGTGGTCGATTGGATTCGTGTGATGAACTTGTGCCAACACCAGCTCGAAAAGAGAACAGTATTAACTTCCTTTTACGTTAAGTTGCTTAGCGTTTTATTCGTAAACCGTTAAAAGAGCGCAGACTCCGATTTGGGATCGTGAAATTTTGCGTGGCGCGAGCGACACGACGATTACGAAGCAGACAAGCGTGCCAGTCGAACGGTGCGAAGCGACCGCTTTTACCTCGCCGAGAAGAAATGAGAAAGTTTGACACGCGTGTTAATTACCGTTAAAGCACGTGTACACGAGCCCGGGGAAGATCGCGAGCACGTGCACCGACCGACTAACCGACCGATCTGTCAGAGCGCCTCTGCCACGATAATTTATCGGTTCGCCTACGTAAGTTGGGATTCCATTAGTAGCTTATTAATAGCGAGTCCGCTTCAAATAAGCACGTGAGCGCGGGTTATATCGATCGGGCGACGCATCGATCATGCATGCGTGCTCTCTCAAGTGACGTATTTACACGTGGCTAGTCCAAAACGTCCATCTCTCGCGAATCGGCACGACGTCATTTCGCAACGCGCCATTAAGAAGCGTGCGCTCTCGTTAAGATGGGTCCATTTACGAGCTAAAACGACATCGCCGAGGCCAAAGAAGGGGCAAGAGAGATAGAGACGGAGAGGGAAAGAACATTTCCTTCCCGGCGAATTAAATTAATCCTCGCCGATATTGCTCGGAATTAATCGGCGAGCTAAGGTGGCATTCTGGTGCGTTCGCGCAATGCGATTAGATTCCACGGGCGCATCGCGTCGATATATACCGCTCCGTATTCTGCCTTCTCTGCGCGATCGGAACCCCGACAATTACGTGTACATTCTGAAATTGGAGAACAGCAATACTACTCGCTGCGTTGGAAAGCGAAGAACGAGCGAAGCTTCGCCTTCTAAAGGCAGACGGTATTCCCTTGCCATTTTCGTCTTTATTGTAAGACACTTTTTCTATCGGCAAAATATTGTATTGATATAATGAAAATTTTTTCTTTTTTCAATCCATTTCCAAGCCATTAATTCCGCGTCCCACTTTGCACATTGCAATACGGTACAGCTCAGATCAAAACTGCCACAATCGCGATGCTAATTCAAGGCTATATATATGAAAAAAATATACTTCGTATAAGTCGCCGCATCTTTATTGTCGCAAATGAATAGGTACGGACTAAGTGGCGTATCTGTGATACTAGATTCAGAATCTTTCGGAACTCTACTTCACGATCCCCGCGGTGCGCGAAACAAAGTAACTCAGTGTTGCGGTACCGTATTGATTAACGGCATCGATCAGCAGTGCGGCGCGACCAGGAAGCCGCTTCCTCGGCATCAAACGGCGACCGCTGATGGCAGCTGGGAAGGAGGCGGAACACGATTAGAGAAAGATCCCGTCGCGAAAACGAGCAATGCTATTAGCACTTCTGCCTGCAAAGTTGATTATTTGTGCGATAAGAGAGCGCGGTACGTTCCGCGACCGATGGACGACAAGAAGACGCGCCGCCGAATCCCAGCGCAAAGAAAAACACAAAAGCGAGCTGCCGCAAAATTGTGGCAGCGAACGTTTTGCGCGGACCGTCCGCGGAAGATCAAGCCAATTAGCTACCTCTTAACGCGCGCCTACTTTTTCCAGAGCTTCGCGTACCACCCCTTTTTTCTCTGTCTGGCTGATTAGCGAAACGTCGCGCCAGCTCACCGCGTCTTTGATATTCACGATTGGAGAGATGCTTTCGTAGATTAGCGTCGTCGCGCGGCAAATAATCTTAAATCGATGACGACGACACTTGGCCTTTTTCGCGACTTCGCCGCCGTCGCGGCAGTGCGCAGCCACTCCTCTACGCAAGTCGCACGATAAATCGAGCCACGATGACGCCGTGTTATCGCCGGAACTCCGCGGCGATCCGCGATAAATTACGCGACCCGCTGCTCGCCAATATCTCCGAGATCGTAACTAGTAGAGATGATGCCTTAGCCTTTGATCCGTAAAATCAATCTAGGAAAGCGGCGCGCTGTACGGCCGGCTTTGAAAAATGCTCGATTTATGATCACAGTCGGATTGGCGATTGCACATTTTACAGCTGTTTCAGAAATCCCGCGTAGGAAAATAAACGTAAAAAGATTTAAACTTAGATTTAAACTGTGATACGATAATCCGCGGCCGTATAAAACTGGCCCGAGACTAAGTGGCTAGTTAAAGGTAATCAGTATCGTCTATCTGGTTATTAATTGAACGCGCGACGACGACGGTTATGAGGCGCGGTTCGGCCTGATAAAAGAAGCAACGCGGGAGAATACCGCGGGCACCGACGGTCGCGCTAATCTTAATCGCGGAAATGGTTAAACTTTTCAACGCGCAACACGAAAGGTGCGCGAAGAGAAGAAAGTCTGAATTACGGTTTATCTATGTCGTAGTGTGTAAATTCCATTAGAACATGCACAGCAAGCAGGATGAATCTATAAAATAATCCTCAGCATATTTAGCTTCGAATGCTACCTTGCATAAGTGAAATATTTCGAAAACGCCTTCTCTTTCTCCTCCCCTCTAATATACTTTCTCTCGCAACGTGTAAATGTTGGACATAAATAATTCACAACGTCAGTGGTTTCTTGACCATATCTGACATTTTTCATAATACATACCTTTGGTGAGACGCCCGCTTAGAGTGTAGGGAGGTCCAGGTTCAAAACCCTGGCCGAGGTAATATGTTTCGCAATAAATTTTCTGTATTATTAAAAATGCCAGGTATGACCAAGAAAACACTGGCGTTGTTAATTACGGCTGGCGACATTGAAGAATATTCTTATTAAGAAATTAATTAAATACAAAATATGAGAGAGCCGAGACACAAAATAATAAAGAACTGCAATTGTTCGCCAATTACGGTGAACTTTTATTACAAGGGATCGTGATTTTAAATCGAATCTTCCATTTCACTGACTGTGAACAGCGTGAGAGTGTGTCTCTTCAAATTCTCAACAGTAATACGTTAAAAATACACCGACTAGAAATAAAAATGCAAATAATGCCGCGGATGTCTAACGCGCGTGTGTTTCGGACGTAATGACTTCATAAGAATAATCTGCGCCGAAGTCGAAGCGCGTCGGGACGGTTTAAAAATCGCAGAGAATACGCGCCGTGAAATAACCTAACGACTCCAGGGCCCACCGCGATGAATGGTGGCCCCCTCGAGGGTCATATTTATCCATCGACGAGCGCACGGCGAAACGCTAAAATTGCCTTGTTCTCGTGCACGCGAGTATGACTCTCACTCCCTTTCATGGCAGTGACTCTGGCATCTACTTATTGTTGGAGTAAGAAGTTGACACTGTTACTTCGTTTTGTTATCACTGATACTTTTTTTACAAAATGATATTAATAATATATTAATACAACGTAGAGAATAATACTAAGAATGTACTGCAATGTAAATTATGGTACCAGGCAAATAAACACGATACGTTATCTGAATATACCCGAGTCGAAATTTTGGTACTGTTTTGACACTTTTAAGTATATTTTACACCTACTTAGCTGATCTACACATCTAAATACATAGACCAGCAATAACCTACTTTGATGACATTATATTTTTTAATCCTCCCTTAAATTTTTAATCCTAAAAATTTGCTTTAGCTCCTACTTAAAAGAACCTACCTTAATGCTAAATTGGCAAAAGTAGAAATTTCCGACACTATCAGTCTGAAAGTAGGAGTAAATTTTGTACTTGCAGTTCGACCTCTTTTACTGTCTTAGGTCCTATTATATAATAGAATTAAAGGTTCAACATAGGGCCAAAATTTCGACTCGGGATATAGTATTGTATTATAACAAAGGATATTCAGAGGGAAGGAAGAATGAGCCACGGGTCACAGTGAAAAGTTGGTACCTCAGCTAAATAATTTTTTAATCTGACCACTGATACTTCGTTTTGGAAAAGTGCACAATGCTCAGATTAAAAAATTATTAAAAAATAGTTAACGAACGGAACGAGTGTTAAATTTCACCAGAAACTACAAAACTTCCCTAGAACTATAAGATTTTGTAACCGAAATGACTTCTCGCAACTTGAGGTTAACACCTCATATTTTCACGTGACATTTTTTTCTATCCCAAAATCGACTATAAAACCTAAAAAACTATTGCCGGCGTAAAGAAATTGTTGATAAAAGTTTTTGAAATAAGGTTCACGGTGCGAGCTTTACAGCGGCAAGAGAAAATAGATGTCGAAAAATTAGCCTATAATTTACGATCGGTCTATAATTTCTTCGCATGATCAATAAATAATAATACGCATGATTTAAAAGCGACCACGGACGAGATAGGCTGGTTTCGATTCGATCCTTTGATCACACATCGGAGCGAAAAGCGTAGCATTACATACCAGTCGGCCAATTATAGACGACGCAGTGTTTCGAAATCAACGCCAGTTTGTAATTGTCATAATGAGGACGATATTGTTGCCGCGCGTCAATTATCGGACGAAAATGTGGCGGCGACCGACGACTATAAATACGGCAGCTTTCGCGAGGCGAGGTGTAATTGCCGGCTGTCATGTACCGTCGATTGTGGCGTATATCGAGTATCCGTATATCCCGAGACTCGCAGCCCGGTCCCCTTGTCCCTCGATATTTCACAACCATCGGAATTACGACGGTGATTCCGAGACGGCTGAATCGCGCGCTCGTCGCGATTGGTTTATTATCGTAAGAGCCGCGGGTTATCTTTCGAGAATCTCTCGTTATTTACTGTCTCGACCCAGGCGGTTTTTTGAAAGAGCTGCCAGTGTGGATTTTTTGAACATACGAATGCTCCATATATTAAGACAAAACTATTTATTCCAGAAACTCTTTGCTAAAAAAAACTATATAACGTCGGTTTAATTAGAAAACCTCCCGACTCACAAAATCACGCAACTTCGGATAACCATGGAATTAGAAGGCGGGAGAATCAGTAAGGTTTGGTCTCTCAACATTTATATTTTTTTTAATGAAAAATTACTGTTTTAACAAATATTTCTAAGCGGTGCAAAATCTCAAGATAAATTGGCCGAAATAAGTATCTCAGTTTTGTCAAAAATTGGAGTTGGAAGGTTTTTTAATTGGGCCGACGATATTATATTAGGCAATACTTCAACGTGTATAAATTATTACGTTTACATTACTTGGCTGTTACTGACGCCGAAATTATCCGACGTTGGAAGTACACGCGCTATCGAACACCAATCATAGTGGATCGTGAGCAGCAATAAGACTCGCTGGAAACGATAACGACGGGCGCGAATCCGCGATGACCCGAACGAAACGTAGATACATTACATATCCGCCGATCTGCTCGTCGGCTCGTATCGCCACGGCGTATCGCCGTACGCGAGATTAATAGGGAATAAGCGGCGGATTCGCCGGCACTCTCGAGTTTGTAATCACGGCATATCTGCCGGTGCACGATGCTCGCGAGCGAGCGAACGAGCGACCGACCGACCACCCTCGCGATTTCCGCACGCGAACTACGCGGCTCCGAAGCGACGACAGTAGCCCCGCGTACTTCGAGGTACATAGTTCACCGTCTACTGTACGTAAGTGCTTTAGCTGTTCGATAAAATCGAAGCAGCATGGAAAAATTTACTTACATTGATAACAGACAGGACAAAACTTGAATAATTGCATTCAAAGGGAATACGGCATCTAATATGCAGTTACATTTTTTATAAATGTAGGTTAAAAGATCGAACGAAATAAAAATGCTGTAAAAAGCTGAAGGGAGCGTCAAGGAGAAAGAATCTCAGTTATCAAACGCCAAGTTCCAGACACTCGTTCGTCGATTTACGCGGAGTATTCCACGTTTCTCTTACGCGGTCGAGAATCGTAAGTGGAGTCTGCTAGTACAAAAAAACAAATACGTAGAAAGAAAGCTCGTATATGTACCAACAGGATTACACTCTTTTGCCTGATTATCCTATTTAGTTTTAGTTTCTGCGAACAGAGAGAGTTTTACCGCGCAAAAGACCGCGCGAGTCAAGGGATGAGTGTAATTCTATTAATTTTATAAATAATATGAGGAAAGAAATTCGAGGGGTAAACCGCTGACCAAAATCGTGTACATCAATGCCTACTAATGCCAAGTGGTTATTACTTTATCTTATTATCTTATTTTATCTTTGTAATGGCCCGGCAAGGCCTAATGCCCAGTAATGCCGCGAATCTGTACACCACAATGCCCTCAGCGGTTTACCCCTCGGAGAAATTTATATAAATTTACACTTAAATATGTTTCTTGATAGCTTAACCGTTTTAATCGCATTACGATTTGCAAATACAGCACCTAATTTCTATTTTTCATGGATTACCGAGAGGCAGTTGCTCTCAGAGTAGCAATTGCGCAGGGTATGGCAACCGAAACCCTGTTACGCGTGCATCGAGCCGTGATATAAACGCAATTAGTCCTGACACGGAGATCAGACGACGTCATATCGGGGCTACTTCTGCGGATGATCCGAGCGCGGCCGCGTATTCGTCGGATTGCCGCAAGCGCATAGAAACAGCCTGTCCCTTCGGGTGATATCGAAAACGCGATAACGTTGCACCGATGCATTACGGGGCGGGTGAAGCGCTGATTTCTCAAAGTATCGTGCACTTATACGGCCGAGCGGAAATTAATGCAAGGATGAACAATATTAACGAGAGTACTTCCTTATTTTCTTTTCAGAGAAACCGCAGCGAGACGCGGTCACTTAACTCTCGACTATTCTCTCTGCTGTGCAAAACACACACTTGGAACGTAAAATCTAATTATTTTAGAATTACTTTAGAAGTCATAAAGTCAAGATAAGAACCGCGAACTTGGCGAGATATCCTATGAAGGAAATCGAGACGTAAGAGAAGATATCCATTCGGTACATCTCCGGAAAGCTCAGAGAGAGATAGAGAGAAAGAGAGATGCAGCAGCGGCGATCGCGCGAATTCCAACGCGACTCGCCTGCATCTATGCCCTCGGACTCGCGCCATGCCCTTCCCTCTTTCCCCGCGTATCGACCGCCCGTGTAACCCGCTTTGCGTTCTGTTCAAATACGAGTAAGCCGCGTAACGGCGCCGGCGATATTACGGATTGCCGGCATCGTCGAGATTCGCGCATCGGCGGATGCGCTTCGTTGTTGCATTCGCCGTTCGATTCATTCGGGACGTTTCCGCAACAGCAGCAGCAGCAGCGGCAGCAGCCGCCGCCGCCACCGCCACTGCCGCCAAATCGAATGCCACGATTCCCATCTCGCTCTCTCACGGCCGCGCTTTATGCACTTTGCCAGGGCGGCAGGAGGGAGCCTGGGATTGAGACTAGGGTATTAGGGAGTTGGGAGGAGAGAGAGAGAAAGAGAGAGAAAGCGAGAGGGAAGAGGGTGCATACACGTGCACGCGTATTTGTGTGCAAGCGCACGCGGGCTCGGCGATGGGTTGGTCTCGTCATTTCGTTGGTCTTCTGTGATGATGACGTGTTCCGTGTGTTTCGCGGAATGCCACGAGCAGCTCTCATTGTAACGGAGTTAGGCCCGCGGGCCACTCTCGTCAGAATGCGCGCCGTTGCACTCGCGTTTTCCCCGCGTGTCTCCCATCCCTCGGTCCCGCTTCGTCTCTCTTCGCTCTCCCCGCCCCGTCCTCGTGCAGCCGCGGTGCAACCACGCCGTGTCGGGCTCAGCGTGGGCGCCGCGCGCGGCTCTCGCTCGGGCAGGTGGATGGTTACCCCGCGGCGATAACACCGCGATTGCACACGCACGATCGCGCGCACACGCACGCACGCACGCACGCACGCACGCACGCACGCGCGTACGCATGTACGCACCTCGGATACGCGAGTTACATTTGCAAACGCTGCGGGCCGGGCGCATCATTGTAATGATCCGCTTTTCCGTCGTTCTCGTTACGCGCAGACGTGAGATGTTTTGATTTTGGATTATGAGAGTTGCTCCGCGGATGATTAACTGCAGAATACCGAGTGCGCACTTTTCGAGTGATGACGATGCGTAGGAGAAACGACGCGTAGATTTTTAAGAGTAATGTTTGAATGGTTTTCTTGAAAATCTTGTCGAGGTGTTTGTAGAGTTAATTTTCGTTGTGCCAAAATTATTGATATATATTTCCGATTAATCAATGTTGACGCATCAATGTTTTAATAATTATCTTATTCTACTAAACATTTGGCGAACTGTGTTTAAGTGTTGCTCAACGAAAAGATATTTTACTTCTATTCAAAGTTATCTTTAAGTCGAGTTAAACGCGCACGTGTCTGACGTGTCGCGTTTTATTTACTTATTCTACAGCATAAGTCATATGAGTCAGCATTTGAATAATTTAAAATCTTGATCAGAGTGTCCGGTTTGCAAATATTTCGGAATGTCGTTTCGAACAAGACACACCACGACATAGTCATAAATGTCCTGCGAATATTTTTACTGGCGAATACAATCTACGTGCGAAACAGTAAAATTTAGAAAAAAAGAAAAGTACCAAACACTTTATTTTTCATACTAATGGAACATCGTGCTGTTGCTCTTCTCACGAATCAACTTTTTCCAGACGGCTCTCGCGGCGACACGCGCGCGCTCCACGTCCATATAATACCTGGCACGAGAGAACAGGACAGAAAATTGATGTCAAAAACTTATTTACCTTAACAGATTGTGTAAGGCACGATTCTCCATGGAGTCAACTTCACTTTCGCGATTGTGAGCGATATTATTCTTATTAATGGATAAAGACAAACGATCAAGTGAACCATTCATTATGCTTCTATATATATATATTGTATTTCTTATATCTTACGTTTTATTATTAGATACCATACTGGATAAAATATTTGTATCGAATTAAAAATAAAAGATTGTCATCTTTTCAGTAAGGAATCTTTTGTTTCGAGTGCTCCTTTAAAAAATCAATTTAAATAAACGACCTATTTATCTATGCATCTATCCGTTTAAACTAAACAAGACCAATGACAGATTAATGACGCAGCATCGTGCAAACGATCCCCACGGGCAACGAAATCCAGTATAACGCAAGCACAATAACTGCGATCCAGTTAACTGGAGTCCGTTTCTCGATGTAATGTTCGCGCCTTACGCTCGTGGATAACCATCGATACTCGGAAGTGCAGAAGACGGTGGAAGGAGCGGCAGGCGGACGTCTCTCGGCGCCGAGACAATTAACGATCGCTCATTCTTTCGATATCGGTGCATACGCCGAAGCTGAGCCGCGCCGCGGCCGATCCGTGGGAGGCTCTTCGTGGCGGACACAATAAATGGACGGTGGTCTAACGCTTTGTTGGGAGTGTAAGAGGTTTGTTTGTGCTCTCTTCGTGGTCTCGGGAGCCTGGAAGCATGTGCGGTGATTGCCGTAACCATCGGGCACGCCTGCCTGCCTGCCAGCCTGACTGGCTGCTTGACTGCCTTGTTCGCTCGCTCGCTCTCTCACTCGCCTGACCGCATCGGATATGCTCTCCCGGCCTATCTGCGGCAATGCGCTGCGAGCACAAGGCGCACATGCTGCTACATTGCATTGCGTTACACTGTCGCGGTTGCCAATGTATCACCTATCTACCTGCCCGCGACGTAGTGGGTTTCCTCTTTCCAACTTCCTCCCCACTCCCCTCCGGTTCTTCCACCATCTCTTTGCCTGATGGCGAATCTCCGTTCTCGCATTTTTACACATATCCTCGACTTTTGAGATACAGATCCCCCTCGGTATTCTACGCAAGTCTTGCGCAATTCCAATTTGGAAAAACGTAACTCGTGTGTGACTTTCGATTCTTTTTCCCTTTCGTAATCGGAGAAAAATTCTGTCGTATCGAGTACAGTGCGGTTCCCCCTTTTTCTTTCATTTTTGATTCAACGGATAGACTTCAACGACCCATCTTACTGCATCTTGTATAAACGCGTCACGCTGCTTGCTTCGATCGTTCGCTCTTTTTCTCGTTCTCTCGGCTTGTCCGCGACCGTAGCGAGGTGACTCACTCCGCGGCGAGCGGCGCGAGCACTTGTCGCGAGTATCCGCGAATGCCCGACCACTCTCGGGTGGAAAGGGTGCTCGGGTACGTCGCGTTTGAGCCGCGATGCTTGCGCAAAGTGCTTTTACGCGCGTGTGTATGCGCGCGGTCGAGATACCGGTTCGGCGACGCGACACGCACCGAGTGCGCTGCGCGAAATCACTGTCAAACGTTTACTTAGGATGTATCTCGCCAACGACGGCCGACTTGAATTTCAATCCGACGAGTTTATGTCTCCGTGAACGGAGTATGTACCGTTAATTAACATTTTGTTTCGCGCAGGATGTTTCAGGCCCAGCGAACCATCACGGTTTCAAAAGGGACGCCCGCTTTTTTGACGTTTCTCTATTTAACTGTTCGGTAGAAACCTTACGTCACACATCTGTTCAATATTGGTGCGCAACAAACGGCGCGATACCCGATTCGAAATCTCACATTTCAGACATGCGCTTATCAAATCTTTTATTTTTCTGAGAACAAAGCAAGATGCGGAGTCGTTTGCATATTGATTGTGACTTTCGATGAAGTGACGTAAGCGCGCTACGATCTGGCGTGAGAACTCACGGCTTGACCGCAGTTTTCATCGCAACGTAACGGCTCGTTAGAGACAATACTCTCGTGTGTCGGTCTTCTGTGAGCATATTCCGCGTGGGAGTTAACTCGAGATCGAATCTCGTTCAATTTCGTCGGCTAGTTAATAGCCATGATTCTACGTAACGGCACGGCGTCCGCATTTTTAAGCGTATCATTAACTCGGCAACACAATAGTGCATTGAAACAGTAAACTTTCGATTATTCGATTATTTACCGCGATTTACTTCTCCGCCGTCGGGAGTCCGTGAAATTTCCTCGTCGCGTGAAAGTCGCTCCGATAGTCGTGCGACAATATACTCGAAAGCTCAAACATCAAAAATATTTTTAATTTTATTTGTCCACTTATATTTCTAATTTTTAACATAGCGTCTAAAAAAACTGCGAAACAGCTAAATTCTCAATTTACGTGTGAAATAGGTGTGTAAGAAAGATAAGCGAAGAGCAGCCATGCTCAATGACCAGACAACCGCGAGTGATTTTTCACAATATTCCATGTCAAAGAATCCATCCTTGCACAACGGAGACAGTGGCACATTCGTGGCGATTCGAAGGCAACGCGGCTCACAGTTTCTGACGTTATTCGTTCGTCCGGTCCGGTTCGGTCCGATCCGAGAAAAGAGAGAAAAAAGGAAAGGACGAAGAGGGAAAAATTTTCATACGTCTGCGTGCTCCACGGCCATCTCCGACGACGTCTGGCGTTTCATCGCCATGCAAATCGCAGCTCGTCCGAAGAGGTGGACGCCGGGCTCGGGATTGGCATTATCGAGCACGAGGGTTAAGCGGTCGCTGGTTGTGCACCAGCAGGCAGAGAGCGGACCACGCGAGGAAGAAGAGGAAGAAGGGTCCAGGGCCCCGGTTGTTCCCCACGGTCCCGCGGACGTTCGCGCGGCACACGTGGCTCATATACATCGCACATGTCGATCACGTTCGGCTCGGTCATTATCATTGATCATCCGCCGCCTTTCCGACGGAACGCTCCGCGGCCTATCGGTTAATTGCCGCCGCGGCATCGATCTTCCCGGCGCAAAGTCATAAAGCCACGTACACCGGCATGGGGATGCGGATGATGCTTAATTCGATCGAGCACCGATATCCTCTGCCGTTCGATAACGTGTTACACGAGCATTTCGCATTTCGCCGTACCAGTATCGTTCGTGTCAGCGAGGGCAAAAATAATAAATCAAAGGTACGGGGGAGAAATTAATTTGGCGAAAAATCCGCGAAAAAATTCGCGACTACTCTCCCGTATCTCTCCGCGGTTCACCAACCGCCGATCGCTGGCGCGCGTTTATCGTCGCCGACGAAGATATTTCCTCACTCTTTATTAATCGAGTCCTTCGGAATTACCGTGGCAATTAATGTACGCCGCTCGCCACGCTATTAACGCGATCGTACATACGTTTCGCGCGCGGCATTAGGAACCGTAGATAACAGAGACTCGCGCGCAAAAGCCTGTTCTTTCCCCCTCTCCTTCTCCACCCGGTATGCTGACTGCAAAGGGATTAAGGCGAAATCGATGATCGCCGCCGTGGACGGCGGCCAGCACATTGTCCCCGTCGCCAGCGCGAAACTAAAGACTTCCACCGCGAGTGTTAATATCATCGCATCTCTCGCGAGACTCTAGCCATTAGTCAACAGCGAATCCATTCTTTCGTCGCCGCGCGCGACCCGAGCACGCAAATAATTCACGAAAATTAATATAGACTTTGACGGACGGAAATATCGCTATCATTGCGCAATCAATCTACACTGAAAAAAATTTCCATCCGTTAAACCAATTAAATCGAGAGGGAAACCGCTGACCAAAAATCTTGTACACCAATGCCCATCAATGCCCAGTGGGCATTACTTTATCTTATTATCTTATTTCGTCTTATTTATCTTGTTTAATCTTATTTTATCTGATTACATCTTTACAATGCCCAAACCAACGCCCAAAAAATGCCCAGCGATGCCCAGCAAATCTGTACACCACAATGCCCTCAGCGGTTTACCCTTCGTATTCTTGTTCTTCTTTATTTAAATGTTATTGCGGAAAATTGACGTGGTCGCAAATATCTCGTTTAAGTAGATATCGTAGGATATACCAATTTTTAACCCGCGCTCCTCCGTCGGTTAATTGTACGTGAAATGTCGCAACGATGTCATTCGGCGCTTTCACCGGCGCTGGTGACATTTCATTGGACGTTCATTAGGAACCGAACGTCGCTCGTCGATCGATTAAAACCCGGGCTCTGATAGATGAAATCGCGATCGTTCCCGTGTCCCCGTCCGAGCGGGTTTCAACCTCACGAGATAGACTCGAGAGAGCTTCGCGATACGATCTTGTATCCGCGATAAATTCCGAAAGTCGATCGCTAACAGTCGATAATTACACGCGCCCGCGCGTATTCACTTAGGCTTTCTCGAATAATCGTGTTTACGGCGATGACGCGCGATAAGCGCTATACAATGTAATGATGTAGATTGCGATATATGATGCTGAGCACGAAATATGCATTTTAATCCTCTGCCCTCAAGAATTTTTATACTTTACGATGACGCGTCCACCTTATTATGACACGGACGTCAACATATCTTTACGCGTTTTAGTCAGCCCATCTTTAGTGGAAAAGAGAAGATGCAATTTGCTTCAGGCAAAGTCGATAAGAATGCCATTATTAAAATGGAAATTACAGCTTCTAAATAGTAGAAGAAATAATACGTCTGTATCAAGTTAACCCGAAACTATTTATATAAAAAGTTGAACGGGACTACAGACACAAATCTTGGCAACTTTTCTCCGGCAAGCTTACAGAATCCATTTTTTTATCTTCGCGAATAACTAGATTAGAGTTGGTACAGCGGTGCTTACGCGATCGTATCGCTGCGTCTCGAAATCGCGCTCGCGGTGCCTCGCGAGTGAGGTAAGTGGCATTGTCGGTCGATGTCCGGTGTGTGCCACTCGGGAGATCTGCATTCAACCGTCGGGGGTTAAATCGAATAACCTCGCGGCGTCGCATTCAAGGGTACCGTGAAACGATCCCACACGATTTCTCTTGCGTGCGCGCATGCCGCCCGCGTCATATGTTTTGAGCGAGCGAGTCATGACGCTTAACCGAAGCGAATGAGGGATTTAGAAGGCACGTTACACCTTCGCGAAGCGCTACGAGTCTCCGCGGCAATCCGTTCCAAAGAGATTTAACGTTATCGATATCCCCTCCTAACCCTTTAACGTTATTTAACGTTGCCTCAATTTACCTTTGTAAATGGCGCATCCTTCATAAATGACCGATAGCTCGCGACTTACATGTTAGCGGAGCAAAATGACCTGAACCAGTTCTGATGAATATTTTTCGAGAGCAACCAATTAGCAATAAATTCTTATATTATTGTTGTTGCAATGTTTCTTGTTGTATACAGACAGTGTTTCGCTAACTTAACTTTCCCTTACCGAAACATTACTTTTTAAAGAGACACAGCGGTACATTTTTTTTTGCAACTTATTAGCAATAAATGCAACAAATAAAAATATTAATTGGAATATTGCTCATTTATATTATATTATAATTAAATATGTTCTAATATGCATGCGTGTGGTACATACGTATATATAAAAAACTACATACTGCACATTGAGAAACAGATAAAAATGATAATATCTTCCTTGACTGGTCTTGAACGTTTACTGTCACTTTTATTTCTTCAGTTATTTCTGATAATATCAATAGCAAAAGTTTGCGAGCAAGGAGTGGAAATATCAGGGGAACGCAATATTGTCGCTGATTCCTACTTTCATTCTGCAATTGATATTTATCGCTATTTAATTAAAATAAAACTCATGAAGTATCACTGCATGTAGGCCGTAAATTGAAACAGCAGTGCTTGGCGCAACAAGCTATATTTTAATCTAGTGGTGACTAATATCGGTTGGTTACATTCTCGTTAGTAGCAAGTATATATCGCCACAAATAAGTAGGAATGCTTGTGTAACGCAATGTGACTAATATGACCGGTTACATTCTTGGATTAGTTATAATCATCATCGCCGCGCGCATTCGTGCGTCCGCGTTCTCTCCGGTTGTCTATGTTATGTTTCAAAGTTAAACTAGTAATTCGTCGTCTCGCGATTCTCGGGTCCTCGGATCGGCACGAGTGCCGCGATTCGTCGAGATCGCGGAAGGAGGCTGCAAGACAATCTTTTTTTTTATTATTCAACCTTAGGGGTGAAGAGTACCGCAGGTATACGCACACACGATAACCTGTCGAGTCCGTGCCGGTTAATATGTCGCCAGAGGCGTCGTTCGCGTTTACCATGCGCGGAAGCACCATGAAAAGCGGCACGTAAGAAGAAAAGAAGGAGAACGGGAAGAGAAACGCGAACAGGCGAGATAAGGAAGGAGGTCGAGAAACAGGCGACCGGCACGAAGGACAAGCCACTGAAGATGAACGCGAGGAGCTGAGGACGCGAAGTAAAAGACGGACCGAGGTAAAAGAAAAAGTAGGATGAAGAGGAAAGAGAGAGAAAGGGAGAGAGAGAGGGAAAGATGCCCTAATAGATTATTAATTTACACGTCGGTTCTCGCGTGAAAGGATGATGATAGAGAGAAAGAAAAAGTGAGAGATAGAGAGAAAGAGAGAGAGCTGTGCCATCTTTGCACGCCGAACGAGGTGCGCCGGCACCACACCTGTCCCAAACCCGTCTCGCTCGATTATCTTGCATTATGCAAAATATGTTTTTTATCACGTGCGCATCCCCGTAATAAACGGTTGTCCGGGCGACGGTTGACATAATGCGCCAGCTATTACCGGCCCGGGGAATTGAGCCTTTTCGCTTGACAAGCGCGAGCGGTGCACACGAGTGGCGGTACGAGAGCCGGGGTGATACGCCGGGTGCGCGTAGTACCCGTAAGCGGGATATCGACACGCTGATACCCCGCTTCTCGAGTTTCGGGCCCCGGGTGGAGATGTAATTCACTCTCTCGCGCCGCGCCGCACCGCGCCGTGCCGCTTCCCATGCGTTTAACGAACTCCTTGATTATTTTCGCTGACGCGGCCGATACACTCCGAGAGAAAAATGTACTCCGCCCGACCGTAAATTCGCGCCGGACCGGTATTTACGGTCATCTCGCGTCGATCGGCATCGCGCATTGCCATTCCGCTCTTGGCGCGTGTGCACGGCTCTTCTTCATACTCGGCAGAATCATTCTTTTGGCGGAGTAAAACGCTTAAAAGAGACCAATTTCTGATAGCTCAAAAGTGACATTTGCAGAAAATAAATCAGAGATGTATCATATGATAATTATTAATTCGTAAATAAAAGAGCAGATAATTTATACCATTTTATGTTTCATTTTTATCGATGCCCTCCAAAAATATTATAGAAACTGTTCATTCATTCATTCAACTGAGACACAATTATATACTTGGCTCCAAGTGGAAAAATACGGAATAATTTTTATGGAGTACAACGCAGTTCATAGTTTTCAGTCAAACTTAATCAATTTTACTCATTGTCAGTTGTTATCGTAAATTGCCCCTTGAATTATCGGGAATTGCATTATACCGCAAAGTAAAAGCATAAATATAGCAAAATCCATTCACCCATAATTTATATATTTTTCTTCAAGAAACTTTTTGTCCACTTGCTCCTTATTATGTGAGACAGCAAGGAGTATCGGGTGGAAGTTATATGCCGTTCTTGGGTAAATCGGAAGAGTGCGCGTCTACCAGGGCGGAGCACCTCGCAGGTGGACACGCTCGCCGTAAAGTACGGATGAGCCCGCGAGTCGCGAGGTAAGTTGAGGCAAGTAGGTATACGCGATAATATATGTGTACGAACCGGCGCGATCGCGCGGCCAGAGGCGATTAAAGAAAGCGACACACCGCATATGTCACAGCGTTCACACGCCCCGGCACCGACACCCACCGCGCCTAAGCGGTGATAGTAAGTCGCTCTCCTCCGCGGCTACACGCGGCCATAATCTCGCGGCCCGACACGGACGGTAGACAGGAATGGTCGGCCGGTCGATCTCTGCCTCGTTTCCCGCTCTCGCCCTACCCCTTCGCTTCACTTGGCCCGCTCGTGACTGCACCGGACTGCACGGATGCAGGTAGCTTTCTCTCTCTCTCTTTCTCTCTCACCCCTCTATCTTCTGGATGACCTCGCGCAATGCGACCGGCAAGTGCACGTCCGCCCTTCGGGAGCTCGCTGCTCGATCCTCGGGCATGTACGAGAATCGCTCGACAGGTTCTGCGATCGCGATGAACGACGCGCAGAATTGCACGGGGGTCTCCTGGGAATTCTGAGCGAAATTTTAATGAAAAGACTTGCATTCAACGCGATCTACGTAATTTCATATCTGTTAAACGACAAATTAACGCCTATTTAATAATCATCAGGCTTCCTAGGTCATTCGATCGAATTTCCCTCTCTGTGGTAAAACGTTCCGACGTTTTTATTCCTCGCTTCGAAGAGTTTCATCGCGGACAACCGGTAACAATGTGCCGAGATAATCTTAGTGAGATTAATGCGCGCGTCTAGAGATAATCAAGTCTCTTCGTTCCCGCCGTTTCTGAACTCGTGACTGCACCGCTCCGTAGAGGCAGGTAGCTCTCGCACATAACATCTTTTCGCGTGTTATGTAAGGCGATTTGCTGATAATCAACAAACTTTTATCCCCGAGTGTTTTGTTTAGTTTTACAAATTTCCACCGCGCGATAAGCCATCTCTTATTTTCTTTCCTTCACAAGGAAGTTCATAAATAACGTTCGGAAGTAATTCTAAGGGGATTAACGACCGCGGCAGGGATCGTTCGAGTATCGGAGATCGTGACTGCACCGATGATAGATGTAGGTAGCTCTCTCGTGAGTGACCTCGCGCAATGACAGGTGCACGCTCACCTTAGAGAGTTACCTCCGTTCCAGGGAAGTTTCGTTTGATTGCGACTTTATAGCGATCCGCGACTCGATAATCGCGCTGACAGTCCAGATGATGACTTGTCGATCATGCAAAACGTGAGTTTCATCAAAACTATCATTACTGTTCGACGGTTACGGCTTTTTTCGCGCTCTTATCGATTTCCAACTCGCGGATCTCGATGCTTCGTTTCTCTCTCCACGAGCAGCTCAGCTGCGGACAGCTGGGTAACCACCTAAACAATGTTCGGAGATAATCCCGCCGGTCGTTTCGCCGTATACGGCGGTTGCTAGAACGCAATTTGCAACTATATGCACAGTGCGTTCCCCGCGTAGCCACGTAGTAAAGTACAAGTAGAACTATACGAAGCAAAGATGAGAAACCATCCAATATCCGATCAGAGCGAAGGGCGAGGAGAAGGCCGCGGGGGAGGGAAGACAGCAGGAAGGCTGCTGCGGGTCATTGAAAGCATGGCAAAAGGACCAACGTTGTCCAGTATGTTCCGGTAGATGCATCGCGGGGAAAAAGAAAGAGAGGGACGATCAAGAAGAGGAAAGAGATGAACCACGCATCGGTCGTTGAAGATGTCGAAGAAAGACGGGAGAGGAGGGGGAGAGAGAGAGAGAGAGAGGTATATCGTGAAACGCGCACACAGACATAGCAACCGTAAAATAAACAACCTGGTAATAAACCAGCAGCGATGTCCAGCATTGTAAATTACCCCGACGGAGGCCTAACGCGGAGCCGCGTTTTATGGACCGCCCCGCACAATTCCCGGATCTGCGATGATGGCTCAATATCCTGCCGGTACTTTGCGCTCGCAAGCATGTATATATGTACTACATCTGATACACGCATAAATAATAATAATCTATATTACGTTTGTACGTTGTATCCGCATATACTAATACGATTAGCGGGTTAAATATATGCGAGATTGTCTCGTGTATATCTTCGGAAGGAGCGTCCTTTCCTGCTTTCAAAGATCCGTTCATAGATGCATGTTCTACTTGTCGGCTTGCGATTAGTATACGACTCTTTCAGTCCAATCCAAGGATCCATATGTCTTTACAAAATTCACTTCATCATCAAGCGATGATAAAAATCAACGTAATACAAACATAAAGTAAGATATGTCGAATATCGTCTTCCCTTCGTCAAGATTTTTTTTAATGGAAAAATTTATCTCCCAATTTTTGTATAGCGACGCTTAAGTTGCACTTAATTCCTGAAATTGTAGCTTCTGTAATGAATTCGACAGTCGCACGAAAAATCCTGATAAGCATCGCGGGTGCTTGCTTCTCGAATGAACGTACGATCGCGATTTCGTGAATTTTGCAGTGCAAGGTGAAACCGGCGATGCGCAGTCGTTATGGTTTTCCTACGGTCGTCGTCGTCGTCGTCGTCTCGTCGCCGTTCTCGTCGTCGTTGCTGGGTACGTACCACGTACGTGGCATGGTACGTGCGCACACGTGTGCATGAGTCGCCTCTCACGTGCATCGGGGCGACACGCACCGTTGATAATATCTTTAATTACCGGCACCTCGCCGAGGAGGGGCCCGGCCAGCGTCTCGGCCAATGACAGCGTGCAAGCCGTGCAGTCTGCGCGAGGCTGCCCCTCGATAAAGCTGCACCGCGAGGTTCCCGGAAACTTAATAATGGCAATTACAATTCGGCCATTCGAGTTCACCGCTTTACACAGTCTGACTCTTAATTGCGTGCAATAACAGAGTTGCCGCGAGTCTAAAGAACTTAAAAAAAAAAATCACAAGGAAGTCGAATGATATTGCAAACGGTCGGGGCACATGGGGGGGAAAAAGTGCGAAAAATCTGCGCAATTTGCCACTACGATGGACACAAGTAAATAATTGTTTCATTATTGTAATATCGGATTATTAATCAATTATATTAATTAGTATTGATTACATTTATTAATTAATGTTAATTGCAATATTCATCTATTCCCTCGATGATACGACAGTCGCTGTTGAAATAATTATAAAACGATATGTTGATAATATGCGATAAATCTACTCTCTTTTATACATGTTTTTCTTTTCTACTTTCTTCGTAGACATATATACCTAAACGTCATTCTATTAAAAAAAATGCGCGTGTGAACTGATAATACAACTGAGATTATTTAGCTGTAATTTATCATGTAGTTAATTGTTAACGTATATCTTTCCGTTTAATTAGGGTTTATATTTTCTTCGATATCTTCATTACCTTGCTTGAAATTCAAGCAGAAATCCGCGGATTAAGTCCACGATAGACTTAAAGCTCAAAAGTTAATGTACACATTTTGCATTTTATACCCGGAAAAAAAGACATCTTAAGCCAACGGAACACGATACTATTTTTCCAACTGGATTGCTTACGAGAACCGATAAGGATGCGGAATTTGAGATCAGGCGACTTAAGGCTAAATCCCGATTGTTTTGTACGCAAACTATGTAGGCTTAAATTGCTCCGAATACGAGCAAAGATTTAAACGTAAATCTTTTAGGGAATAATACGATAATCGTTTTATACGTGGTGTCAATTTGCTGCATCATTAACATCACGGTATAGTTTAGTTAGTGTAATTGATATTATAGCAATGATTGATTGAGATCGCGATATTTAAGTGTTAATGCGGATTTATGAGATCGATTAAATTAACGCGTAATCCGCGGAGATCCGATACTTTTACGTGATTTACGTATGTATCGGGACTGTGCACACACGCTCGTTATGCGCGGCCGGACGAAGGTGGGTGTTTACGCTCGAGCCGTGTGAAATCGGCCATTGTTGAACATGCCATTAAATTAATAGCACGAAATTATTGCTGAAATTAATACCGCGCGGAAAGTCAATTACGGCTAACCGAATCTGATTTAAAATATGCAACGGCGCGATTTAAAATTCATGAAGTGGTATATTAAACACACGTGGTATTCAAAATTGTATACAAATATACGTTACATCTAATACGCAATTTAATGCGCCTGTAAATGTACATTAAACTGGATCAAATTCACCCTGTGTGTGTGTATGTGTGTGAAATCTAATTAAAATTTCGAAAACACGGATCGCCTCAACGGTCTCGTTTAAAGGGCTCATTTATTATTACGCTCAAAGTATTATTCTCAACCAGGAGACTCTCAATTATAAATCCCTTTGACGAAGCCCAAGTTAATTTCGCTTTAACAGAGATTTCAAGTGGGTCCTCCCGGTTGAAAATTTAATTGAAATTTTTATACCAGTCACAAATCATATTGTTGCGCTGACTATTTATAAAAACTACTTATAAAAACTCCCGCGCGCGTTTGCGAAAGCGACAAGCACTTTTTCTCGCGACAATCTCCCGTCGGGCGAGCATTAGCAAAACAAATATCAATCGTCCGCGTAGGCTCGCAGTCGCCCGTCGTCCGGAAACGACCAGCCGGCGCTCTCGCAGTCAGCGGCGATTCGCGGACCGTTACCGATGTTAAATGCGCGCCGCGGCATCCGAGGACGCGGACTAATGCTCGCGTCCTCCTCGTGTACGGCCGCGACTGCTACCGCGATGCAAATGCGGCAGATTCCACGGGACCACCACATAATGAATCCACTTTGCGCCACGAACACCGGCCGGCGTGTTTCTCTTGCCGCTTCGTCTCTTTTTTCTCTCTCTCTCTCTCTCTCTCTCTCTCTTTCTCTCTCAGTCGTTTCCATCGGCTACATCTCGCTGCGCGCATTGCTCTCTCGAGTGCCGCCGTCCCTCACCGTTTTTATTATTCCCGTCCGCATCCACACGCTGTCGCTCCCTTGCCGCGCCGAGTGCGGCCAAGCGGCACTTAATGAAATGTCACAGGTGTCCTACCGATTGCCGAGTTAAATGTCGCCGGCTTCTCATACCCCGCCTCTTCCTTCGGCGGCGCGGCAGGCCGCGGGATTTCGACTTTGCGCGACGGAATGCGGCGGGGTTGCACCGCGGACGATAAAATTGCGCGCCGGCATGGGGCGGAGGTAGGGAAAAACCGTTTTCTCGCGCGACAACGTTCCACTTGAGAAGTCACATACGCCAGCGTGCGCGATGAAAGAATGCCTCCGCTACGATTTTAACGGCGTACAAATGTATCGCCGTATCTCTTCCAGTTTAAAACGTTCTTCCACTCCTCGTATATCCTCTACCCGCCGATTCTTATCGTGGCGAGTTTCGGAATTGAAATTGCTTCTTTTCCACGAGAATACATATTATTGTTCAACAGATAACGAAGCTATTATATGTATATTTTATAGTGTTCAACTTTTCTCTCTCTCTCTCTCTCTCACGCTGTGTGTGGTGCTCCCCTAAATATACCACGTCACCGTCGCTGGACTCGAAGGCTCCGCGACTCTCACCCGAGAGACCAGCGCGCCTTATCAAACGGCGACAGACGTCGCGCGCGGTCATTAACGTCATTAATAATTCATCCGTTTTATCGCTCCGAGAAAGTAGGTGCTCGCTCGTATTCCCGGCGGAAAGCATTGCGCAACGTTAGTCTCCACGACGATACAGCAATACGGTAAGGATATTAGTGTCGGACCGCGGGAGGTAAAGAGCATCCATTCGCCGCGTCGAGTTTCTCTCCGATACTCTACGAGAGCTAAGAGCCGTGCCGATCCAATTCGCGAGGCAGCCATCCCTCGATTTATGCGCGTTGCCGACGTAAGATTTTGCACGGAAAAAAATTTTAATAGCGAGCTCCAAAAGATTTTTAAACGTCGAGCTCGTCGTCGCTGTTTCTGCGAATACGCAACTTCACTTATCGCGGCGCGCACGGAGATGAATTATGGCGCGTACACGTACGCGCTGATGGATCGAGTCTATTCGCGGATCTATTCGATCAATTGGCAGAGAGCGCGAACTACCCGGCCGTGCCGGGTGCGGCGGCGCGTTTTTCTCATGTTCGCCTCCCAGTCGGCGAAACGTTGGCTATCCGTCACCGATCATTACGCGCGTCATCCTACGTGGATTTCTAACGTCCTTGTTAAAAGCGACGTCCAGAGGACCGCAAGATGGATCGTGGCTAATTCTATGAAAATTCTCCAAATTTGCTTTACCGCTGTATTCGATTACCATTTAAGTTGCTTCGCGATTAATCGAGCCCCGGCAACTAATGACGTGGCAGTCACGTAATCCACTCATGACCCCCAGTCACCAGTTTCAGAGAATCGAAGTCGATCAGGATAAGCAGCGTTTTATGACCGCCACAGCGAACTGTTAGCTCCTCCGCGAGACGCAGACTTTGTTCCGCAGTTGCGGACGTAGCCGCGGGCTGCGATCCACCCACGAGGAAACGTGGACCGAGACAACGCGCCGCGAGAGGGAGGAAGAAGGAGCGAAAGAAACGAGGAGGTCGACAGGCCGGCAGAAGGAGAAACGGAAGAGAGAGGCAGCGAGCCGGCAGGTGAGGTGTCACGAGGCGCGCGAGTAATATATCGTTGCTCGGCCCATCGTAGGTGGGTGTGCTCGCGTCCCGCGCATCCTCCCGTCGGGTTCGGGCCTGGGTATCTTGTCCGAGCCCCTGGCGCTACGGGCAAGAAGGGTAATGCCGGTATAACGTGCCTGGTGACGCTTTTCTTCGGGGCAAATCCTCCCTCTCTCGCTCCTCTTTTTTCCCGCTCTCCTCCCCGGCTCTCTTCCTCGTTCTTCTTCATCCCGCGAGGAGAGAAGAGCGACTCGCTCCTCTCTCCCCTCCTCCGCAAAATATCGCCATTAGCAAATGCCAACGTGAAACGCGCGCACACCCGCTCACCTGCCAGCTCGCGGATGTTTCACGCTTTCTCCGTCTCGCCTTTCTCTCTCTCTCTCTCTCTCTCTCTCTTTGTCTTCGACTCCCTTCTGCACTCTCTTCCTCCTTCCCTTCTTCATTCTCTTCTCTCATCCCGACTTCTCCTATCCCCGCTTTTCCTCACGCGCTTTTGTCTTTCTCGCCTTTGGCTCGTTCGTTCGTTTGCCGCGCTTCCTTGTCCTACTCCGAAACCTCTTCCTCCGTTTCCTCCCACAACCGTTGCCATTCGCGATTATATCGACGTCACCCGCTCTTCCGCGTGCAACGTACGGTACACCTCGCGGCGGGTTAGCGTCGTCATTTTATTCAGCACCGCGAGAGCGTCAATGAGCGCCGGAGAATGCCGGTACCGCAAGCTGGGTGGGCGCTACAACGACGGAATTTCGCGGAGACGATATTAAAGGGAAATAACGGACAGTCGCACCGCGCGTCGCGCGTTACCGCACGGGCCGGTAATAGCAGAATAGACGTTCGTATTATTATCTTTGGCCTCTTAATACCAAGAATCTTCAGCAACTTATTCCGATACAGAATTCGGTCGAGCAACTTTCTTGGAAAGCACAGTTCCTTTAAAAAAAATACATATTTCTTTCTATTTTAATTAAATCAAGGATTTTTTTAAATCTCTCTCTTTGCTTTTTAAATCAATTGAGAATATGATGGCAATACAAATCATTGTAATACATTTTTTTATATTGTAAGCAATGAGAAGAAGAGTAAAGTAAAAGATTTCTGCCAAAATATCCTTTCCAGATATTTTTTCTCTATTATCGATATCCTTCCTTTGCTACAATAGTATCGCGTAATGAAAATAGAAGAAAGTATATCAGCATATTAGATTACCACTATTGGATTCTTTAACAAGAGAGCTAAGTAAATATTTTTACTTTTACGATTTTATCGCTATTATTTAATCATTATTTTAATGTACCTAATACAAATTTTAATAATCCACAAATTAATACACAGATACGCACACATATTGCTTTAATTTCATTAATTGCATTTATTGTTGATTATTTGGGTCTATTGCTATATTTGCAAATTGTTAGCTAATATGGAAGGTAATAAGAAAAATTGCGTATCAATATCGACACTTTGAATCGTATTGGCTTTCTCTGCGCTTCCATTTTCAACCAAGCTATACATTTTACTATTATGAATATTGTCGAATTTCACAATGGTTCCGCCATTGGTAACGCTCGTGGTCTCAATCACAAATATATGTATTGCTTGAAAAAAATATATCAATCACCGACTGGCGTACGTTTGACGCGGACGAGCACATAATAGGATTCGTGATAGATCAACGGCCGGTACGAGCGCCGACATGCCACTGGCGGTTTCTAATTTCACGTCGTGTAATTGGTGGGATCGACTAATTGGCGGCGTTTTGCGATTTATGCGGTGACACGGGCCGGGCAACATCTGCCCCTGCTGCAACGTATTCCGCAAATGCCCCGCGGGAATCTATTCTCCTATATGATTGTGGCCAATCATACATATTAATAGAGCTCGTGAGATATGCGAAGCCGCTCGGTCTCTAACGGAATTTTGCCGCTGTCCACGTGCGCGCGCGCGCGCGAGACAACTGGTCGCTCGGTCAAGATTTTTGTCTTGAAGAACAAAAAAAAAGAGTATACGCTAAGTTAGCAATTACGGCCACGTTGTGGCAAAAAATGAAGGATTTTAATTCGCATCGAGATCCACCTCTTTTCGCGACAGTTATCTCAATCATCTAGTGGCATTACGTATTTTATTTCCAAGTCGTCGACTCAAAATAGATATATCTATGCCTTAAAAAGTACTATATTACACGAGGAAAATTTTTTCACAAAATTTATCCTGAAAATTATGTAATCGCGGGACGACACAGCATTTCAGGGAATTTTATGAGTTTCTTGAAATTTTACCATACATTCTACCAGTAATTGTACATAGTGTACATTTTACTAGTAAAATGTATGGTAAAATTTCAAAATATCCTTATAAAATTCTTTGAAATGCCATGTTGTCTCACGCTTACATGATTTTCAGGGTAAATTTTAAGAGAAAATTCTCTTCGTGTATAAGCACTATAGATGTGCAAACAGCATTTGTATTGAAATATACAACTAAACAATATTTTAAAAAATTACATGGTTAAATTAAAATCAGAGTGCAAAGCATAACTGTTATATCTATACGGCAGTAATATCTTTTCGCCGTTTATTCCATTCAAAGATGAGACCGAGAGAGAACCCAGCTTGATATCCAGTAGTAATTGCACGTATAATACGTTTCTAATTAGAGGCAAATGAATGGTTGTCGTGTGTGACATTCAACAGAATGCAACACCTTGTTTCTCGTGTATATATATCAAAGCGATTATAACCACAGAGTGAGAGAAAGAGAGAGAGCGAGAGCAATGCGTATCGTTTTTTGCGACAGTGCTATTACGTTACGTTAGATAAATTATCTAAGAGTCACCCGATCATTGCTCGTAAAGATGTATTCGCGGAGGTCGTAACACGTCGTTTCTACATACGCCTACTACGTGGATTCTTCGCGGGATCTGCCGACGCCGTAAAAGGATAGTGCCACGTAGGTCCGCGAGATAAAGGATATTTCAGCGACGTTGCGCACGCGGGTTCCGCACGAATAAAGAACAACACGCGTGTGCGCGCGCGCACCCGCAAACGAGGAAATGCTTCCATTCCGCAGGTGTGGCAACGATCGAGGCGTTAACCACCGCTCGCTGGCATTTCACCCGGCTTCGATAGTCGCTTGATTTACGAATTAATTAACTGCTACCGATTTTTAATCGGTCGCCATGAATCAAAACCAGCCAAACATAAGATAATCTCTTCTCACTCCCCCCTCTAAAAAATAGAGATTTATATCTCACGGTACATTTGTCGCTGTCCGATTCGGATTTCATTTACGCGCGCGAAACTGGAACCGATAAAATTTTATACTCGATTGTTTGGATAAATATTCAGTTTAGTTGGCGCAATTTGATGATATCATTACTTTCGTAGAAAAGATACTTGGGGAGGGGGGGGGGGGAGAGAAGATAAAAATGTTTCTTTTAAATAAAAGATATCCAAATAATTAAATTATATAATTCTTGATTGAATGACGCTTATACTTGGCGTCTTTTTTTAAACCGTTTTTATTAAAAAAATTTCATTTACGCGCGCGAAACTGGAACCGAAGAGCCGCGGCAGGATCGCGCGTCTACGCAGGACGAGGAAGCGAGGTCTACGTAGATCGATAGGATTTTTCCACGTCTGCCTTACGTCACGCTGCTCGCAATTAAAAAACGACAATGGATTTTCGTCAGATTAACGACGCCATTGACGCCGCCGCGTCAATTAGCCGTTACTCCGTTCCCCGACACGCGTTGCGTCACTTAACCATACGACGGGACCTTTCGTCCATTGTTATCACTAATGAAGCGCGAACAGGTTTCGCAACCGAAAAAGTGCTCTTACGAGGCACTTTATGATCTCACTCGCGGCTCCCTCAAAGTTCACGCGGCGCTTTTAACAGCCGCGCATCGTCAAACACTTAAAGCATCCCCGTTACGAGCGGCTGACGGACAATTAGGCATCAGCCTGATTATTATCGATCTTGCCGTCTATTGATGGTCAGACGCGGAGAAAGTCGTTCTGGTGACCTCGACGAACTCGCGCCGCCAGCGACGGGAAAAGGAAGAGCCGTGTTTATCGCGTATCTCGGATATCAAGTATCCTAATGACCGGTTTCACCGATATGCTCAACACGGTCGACACTTATGATCAATTAAGTTTTTTCTCTACGTCATATTTAACATTGGGGTAAATTATTCTTCTCGTTCCAGTTTGGTTAAAGCGCGGTTTTTTTTTCTGGCGCTCGAGAGAGCACAGTATTGAAAATATCGCAAGTATTATCGGCATTATCGGAGCGCGTGTGAGAGCAGCGAATGAAATTTTCTCGCGAATCGATCTTCCGAATGCGCGACCGATCGACGTTATTAACGAAGATAGTCGTCAGTCTCCCTTTAAAGTCGGTTTATACACATCGAATCTTGCATTAAATAGCGGAGCTGAGTTTCGAGCGAGTAATGGACAAGTGGAGATTGATATATTCGATTTTATTCATTTCAGTTGTTCGCACGGAATCGCGAACGGGTAAAGCGATCCTTGCGCCGCGTGCACGCGAAGCCAGAAAAGGACGAGTCAGTCTTTCCCATTGTACCTTTTGCTGAAACGAGTAATCAGACGACTTATATTGCTCACCCTTTACCGGGCCCGAGGCGCGGAAAGAATGTGCGATAACTGAAAAAAGGATGCGCCGAAATTTTGCGCCGAAAAGTGCGCGACGTAAAAAAATTCGCCGGCGATATGGATCCGCCGGGGTGAGCGTACGGGGAGGGTTGGAGGGGGAATAGGGGGAGAGGACGGGCCCGCATATATTCGCACGCAATTAAATTACCGGCGTTTTTTAATTTCCCGTAAAGAATCTCGCCGATATAGCGCCGGTTGGCTCCGCGCGGCCGCGGGCTCGTTAAAAATCGAAGCAATTTATGAACATAACGTTAAAAGCAATACCATGCAAACTTTAATCTCGAGAGCGCGTGATATATCGCCGCGGGCCGAGCGATGCAATATTTCTCGAAAGCGCGTGTGTCTCCGTTCATCCCTTTCGCGCATTCTCCGTCTCTCTCGTCCCCCTGGCTCGCCGACCGTCTTGCCCGCGTCTTGCCTTCGTTCCAATTACTCGTCATTACTGCGGGTCACTAAATCGCGCGATTTGTCACCGGTCCCGCGGGCGTCGTCGTCGCGGAAACAAACATCCCGCGGAATTTCGTCTCGCGCTGACGGAAATTAGTCTCGAGGAGGAAAGAGGCGAGGCCTGCTCCTTCTTCCTCGTTCCTTCCTGCGGCCGTGACGCGCGGGATGCGCCTTGATGTACGGCATGTGTATCGGCCCGCGTGAATGCGTGAGAGACCGTGCGTGACCGTACGTGACCGTGCGTGCTCCTCGCTCGCGTGCAGCGCGACGCGTATATATATTAGGGACTCGTTTCTCTTCGCAAGGGCGAGGGCGAAAAATATGTTAACAAGAGCCACGGGTGAGTGTGCGCAAAGCGAATTGGAGAAAGAGAGAGAGGCTTCCAATTCCCGCGTCGTGGCTCGCACGGCGACACGTGAGATGAAGACATCTCTCCGGCGAGTACAATGACAGCGTCCGACTCGACTCGCCTCGAGTCAAATGCGCATAATGCGACACGCACAGAACGCGTGTTTCGTGCGTTGGCCGTTTTCCGCATTCCAGATTTAGAAAATGTCCACTTAATCAACATCGACATGTCGTTATACGCGAATACTTTGCCGCTACGGAATTAAATATTCATTAACGTTAAAATATTCATTCTCGTAAGTGTTCATTAGAGAACACAGAAATATAAGCATCGTACGCTTTTAATCCTATGCCGCGAAAAAGTAAAACGACTCATGAAATTGAAGATCTTAATGATTCTATCCTACGCGTCTTCAAATATATTATATCATAGAACTTAAGGTTTCCTTTTGTTTCCTTTACATCGAGGTTCACTTTCAAAGTTGTTTCACTTTTTATTATTTTCCTTTATTTTATAGTCTTGTGGAATTTTTCTCCGATTGCGAGCAATAAGAAACTGATTGCATCTCCTTCTTTACGAACAATCTATAACAGAGGTTTTTGTCATCGCGGAAAGGGAAATCCTGATCAGGCGATTCGCAGCCGTTCACCGACTTTATTGCTTATGTGACACAATTACAAGTGCGAATTACACACTTTTAGATCGTTCGCTCGATAATGGTCGGCTCATTGAGCTGCCGCGCGAAAACGTTTGCGTTTTTACGCGGTCGGTTAAACGGATGCGACCCGCAACGAGCGACAATTTTCTAGGCGATTAACGGGACTGCGGGCGAAGCAGTAACGCGAAACGGTCGTAATAAAATTTATGCCGGGGCAAGTTGCGTAAGAAAAATTAGTCGGCCGGGTTTAATTAATAATACACGGCGGGAGGGGGAGGGGGGGAGGTCCTTTATGCGTGCGCGCGCGATACCACGTGAAAGTATTTCTACTTGCCTCGCGCGACTCCACGGAACCGTGAAATTCCGTTCGATTTGTTGCGACCGGCGCGCAACGGTCGATTAATATAAATTGTTACGTATTACGAGTATCTAATTGCCTCGCGCGAGGATCGATATGTCGTAACGCTCTCGCGTGTATGAGTCAGCTCGAAATGCGTGTCGCGCGCGCGAGACACAACGCGCATACGTGCATGTACATACGCGATAGCGAGAAAGACAGAGAGCGAGAACGCGGGCGAAACCTTTCAGGCAATGATTTTAATATTGAAACGCGCGCCTATCTCGCGCGCAACAAAGCGCGGCCCGCGACGTGAAATATTCCGCACGCGCGCGACGTGCGTCCGCCGAAATTCGCGCAACGCGTAAAATACCTCCCCCCCCCCTTTCCACTCACCTTCTTCGTCTTTTTATCTATCTCGCGAGAGACGAGACGCAGCTGCCGGATCGCTCGTCTCTCCTCTATTCACTCCCGGCGAAGTTTCTTCCCGGCGAAGTCTGTCATGACATTTCCAAAGGGGAACTTCCAACGCCGGGGATGTCTGACCGCGTGCACTTTGCAGACTTGAGGCTGCGAGCGCACGAGGCGCTTGGCGCCGCGAAGCGGGATAGGAAGATAACGTGACACACAGGATGTAAATGGTGTTTCTCGGCGGCGCACGAGGAATCGCGCGGCGCGGCGCGGCGCGGCGGCTGGAAACTTTCTCGCCTCGCTCTCGGTCGCCCCGCGCCGTTGTTGCGCTGTCCGCGCGAGTCGCGGACCGAGCGTGTAAGTATGTAACGTACGTGCAACATAGTTGCCGTACCGTGGGAGAGCCGGCCGGTGACCATTGATATTTGCGGAGACGCGCGCGACGCCGGGGTGTCACGCGATTTTTGTCAGCCGGCGGGAATTTATGCATCTGCACAACGCGTCTGCCTGCGCGCAATCTCCCGCGGCCCCGCGGCGGCCGTTCTTCGCACGACAACATTGTGCCTTTTGCGCAATCCGCCTTCTGCCGTCGCGGTGCACAACGCGCGCGGACGTAAATCCAGCGGGGTCTTAACGAGACCATTAGCATACGCCGAAGCGTCAGGTCCGCGAGTGGTCTCGAGTAACGCGCGCAATAACAAACAAGTATAAAATAACAAACAAGTGCTTGTAATAGCGAGTAATAATAACTGCGGCGCATAGTAATAGTAAAGAACAATATCACGGCGCACGCGGATCGTTAGAAAACAAATGGCGTAATCATTTCCGCGGCGAGAATGCGCCGCGATAATAACAACGATAAATGGCTTGTTATCAAACTTATTTGTTGTTATACTTGTTTACCGTTGCTGCGCGCGAGCGCGCATTTCTATGGCTGTACATGGGAGAGCATTTTCAGCTCGGTAGCCCGGCTGCTCGCGAATGCTCCGAGTCGTAGGAACGAGAGCTTCTTCATGACCAGCCATTCTCCGCGGTTCGACGAGCACTTATTTCGCGATATGTGTATACGATCCGTTAAGAAAGCATCTTCTGAGAGAGAACGATACGATAAATGCCATTCGAGTGCGCCGCGCGCCTGGGACCGATTTTCCCATGCGCCACGCGCCGACTCTGTTCGCACTTACCGTGTCACCCCATTGTGAAACTCGTAAACAGGTCGCGTCGTTTCATATTCTCGCGCATTGCGCAGCATCGATTTCTACAAATAATAGCGTGTAGATGCAATTGCATACTGATCAGGGGATAGATTCTTCAATTCGCTCGCGCGGAAAAGCTGCAAGTCGATCGGCTAGAAAAATCATGCGACAGCCACTCGACGAGCGTCTTTTCCGTAAGAGCAGAACTCGCGCATACGTTTCTCTTGCGAATGAATTCAAGAGTCCAACTCCCTAGTGCATTTCCACAAATGTACTCGTCAGAGAAGAAACAAAGAGAGGGGAAACGTCGCTTCGACTCTACGAAAATTATCGATCAGTTATACGACTCCCTCTTGTTCGAGATGAATTTCAAGATTATCAGACAGTCACCGGTTTGAGCAAGGAGCAGAGATCGTTCCGTAGGCGGCGTCGGGCAAACGAATCGTATTTGTCGCGTAGCGGTTTCGCCACGGCCGGCTCGTTACGGGAGATACGACGACGCACCTGCGAGGCGCACGAGCGTGTCTCGCTCCCTTAGATGGGATAACGATCGAAATCCGCACGCGAGATCCGCGAGAGAGAGCGCGTTCGTTAACCCGCCGCGCCGCATCCCTTAAAACTCATCCTCGCCGCGTCCTTTTGTCGCCGCGGCCACGCGGTGCCGTTGCCATTTGCGAGTCCGATCGGATCGCGAATGGCCAACGGCTCTCCGTTCGCGAGTACAAAGTATCCGCGCCGGTTGTGTGTCCGCTTGTTCTGTCACCGGCGCGGCGCACGCATTCGGTGCACCGATTTCGATTCGACCGAGCGCAAATCGGGTAAACGGCGAGAGCGACCTCGAAGACTACGAGGACTCGGGAGTAAACGGAGGTGCGTACCTCGCCGACGTAAATTCGTGAGTTCGTTTGAGGTTTCACCGCCGCGGTAACTCAACACGCCCCGAGACTCCTCGACCCCGGGACCAGGCGGCGCTCCGCGGGGTGTTGCGCGCCTTCCGTCCTTTTTCCGCGCGTTTCCGCGGAGCCACGCGCGTTTGCCCGCGTTCTAATGAGAGGACCCCGGCGTGGGCGAACGTCTGCGGAATGCCGACGATTGATAGCGGTATCGGGACGCGATACGGGGAAACCGGAGCGACGACGATCGGTAAGCAAGAGTAACGCGCCGCGATACCGATCGCCCTCGAAGATCGCCGGTGTGTCGTCGATGCTCCAGATGGAAGACCCCTTTGTTCGGGGACTGAATCTCGGCCGCGATTTAGGAAAGCCGGCGAAACCGCGCGGAACTTCCTCGTAACTCCCGTAGATCACTGAAAGCGAGCGGCCAACGGCAACCGGACTCCGGCCAATTAATTTCTGGGGCCACGGCGATTAATTAACGCGCGCTCGGGAATTAACGAGTCCTTCGCGTTCGCATCCGATTTCTTGGAAAAGTAGCTCTCTAGTTCAGAGTAGAACGGGACTATTTCGCTCGGTTAGAGAAAAATTCTGATAAAAGTTTCCCTGAATAAAAAAACTTCACGACTCAAACAGTCTCTCTCTAACTTGAAAGGCCCCCTCCTGCTTTGAAAATCTAATATCCCATTTTTTTAACTGAACAAAACAGCTCCGCTCCACTATACAAGATAGTTCGGCGACTTTAAGGCCCGGTTTCACCAACGTCGCCTAATTTTAAGCTTGGCTTAATTCGTTCTTTGTCTCTTTCTAACTGTTACTCAAGAAAGAGGCGAACATG
>NW_011967213.1:657528-693553 GCF_000949405.1 Vollenhovia emeryi | reverse complement strand
TAAGACTCGTTCGCGATAGCAGACACAAATAATGATCTTGATACACAACAATCGCGGAACTTGTGACGAGTCGTTCATTCAGAGCTACATTTGATCTTACAAGTTATGTGAGTCACGATCGGGAAGAAGCCTTGACGGCTCACGTTAGATACCTAAGGGCATGCCTAAGCGTCGTCACGTTGCCGTCCGGGATTCCTCGCGAGATTAACTCAAGATCGCCTAACTCTCAAGGAGGAAGTCGTACCCGTGTCACGGTGGCAAGAGCCAGGATATCTACGCGGAAGTGCAACGCTGCGTCCCGTGTCGCCGCGCGCACGGTAAACGTAGCTCTTCCTCTCGCTCTTTTCTCTCGGAGGATCGCAAAAGTGCCAGTGACGTCTCTCGATACTCGCTCACAAACTTCGAACAAATTAAATACGCGAACGCGCGCTTCAGGTATACCGATCTCCATTTCGTCGTCAGGATCGAAGCGATTTCTATACGATTTTTCTTATCACGCAGCTGTGCGAGTCGCTTCGAATTTGAAACGAATCAAACCAAATCACCGAAGCCTCGATTCGATTCGTTGTCGAATCGAAGAGATTCGGATTCGAAAAATTCGATGTCGAATTGCTCATTTGTCTCCTCTAATAAGTGTAGCAATTTTTGTGATGTAATAATAAAATCACTTTTAACATAGAAATCTCTTCAAGTTGCCAGTAATAGATAACAGTAATCAAGCTTTTTAGTCGACATTAACCGGCGAGTGTTTTAATACAGAAAATTTATTGCGATAAATATTAACTCAGAGGGCATTATGGTGTACAGATTTGCGGCATTACTGGGAATTACTAGGCATTTTTGGGGCATTAGTTTGGGCATTAGGTCTTGCTGGGGCATTATAAAGATAAAATAAGATAATAAGATAAAATTATAAAGATAAAATAATGCCCACTGGGCATTAGTGGGCATTGGTGTACAAGACTTTGGTCAGCGGTTTCCCCCTCGGGTTTGAACCTGGACTTCCCTACTTTCTAGGCGAGCGTCTCACTGAGGCAGGTGGTACGTAAAATCATTAGAAAATAAACAATGTCATTGAAAAAAGGATCGAGTTTATGGTTTTATGATCAAATCGACATGTAACGAGCCCGGGAAAGATCGATTAGAATTCGAACGTGAGATTTGATTCGACTCGACCACACAAAAGCACGATTCGTAGAACTCTACCTTCCGATTGCTGTGCGAACAGAAACTTGCGAAAAATGATTAGAGACCACGCTACTGCGACGCGATGGTCCTGTCTTCGAAGCGAGGACACGCTCCGCCTCGTCGAGGGACATTGATTCATCCTAGTCCCCGGCGAGAGCGGACACGTCGTGCTCGCGCATGTACACGTGTGCTCGCCAGGTGTACGTACATAGCCGTGGGGCTACGTACACGGTGTCTCGGATCTCCGTCGGATTCTTCCCGCAGCTGTATAAATCCGTCGACGAATTCGGAGCAGACTCGATACAAGACGAACTTGTTAAACGTCGCTCAATTTTACCGCCGGATTCTGAATGAAACTCGAAAATTCAACGAAAATTAAACGTGAGATTTACTTCTACCACTTATCCGAAGACTTTGAATATATGTACATTGCGCCAGGATGATTTTTATAATCTTGATTTTGAAACGATACGCTCGCAAGAGACTGCGTCAGGTATTGGAAGTTTTGCCCGTTTTTCTATACTTGCAGTAATGCGAGAGAGAGAGAGAGGATCGACGAGTCCAAGACACCGCGTATATACGTATCGTCCGTGCTCCGGGCACGACCGATGATTATCTCCACGCTCGGTTTGAGCCACAAAGCACGGCAGTCCCACGCACGCCTTGTCGAGTTATTAATCGCCACATAATTCTACAATTACAAAGGTTAATCCGGCGTTTTCACGCTTTGCCCGCCGTGGGTGCTACGACATCGGGCGGCCGACAGAGAGCGAGAGGGAGCGAGGAGGAAACGAGAGACCGTGGATGTAGTGCGAGAGCGTAGAATAAGCGGGAGAGCGCGTGGAAAGGAGAAAGAAGGCGGCCGCTTACGTTGTCGTTAACTCGATCCACTTGGCTTGTCACTTTAACTTTCGATCGTAACCTTTACTCCTCGGCTTTGCACCCGATGTCGCAACCGCGGTAAATCTTCCCGACGAGCAGCCGCGCGCTCGCGAGCAACGAGGATACGTTTGACGCGTGATTAATCGGCGGTTTGCTCGCCGCGATTCTTTTTCCACCCCGTGCGATCGCACGCGCGCGACTCCCGTCGCTTATTTTCCAGAAGAAAAAATAGGGAGGGTCTTTTATCGCCGGCTCGAAACCATCTCGGAACGTCTCGTTGACGTAACTTCGTTTCTCTAATAAAGTAAACAGCCGGCAGACACACCGCACGACCGTAATCCGCAATCGCAGATATTTCACATCGCGAGGAAATTAAATACTTGACAGTAAGTTCTAACACGTTGGAGCTTGTCTTGTCCAATATTTCGCCTCGCCTCGGTATTCTATGCCTCTATAAAGTATCAAACGTATTAAGTCGCCTGTATCCCCGAGGAACTTCCTACCTCGGAAATTACTATATCATTTGTAAATACTGCGACTCCAAGGATTATCGTGGGCCTCAGTTAGATACGATTATACCGAGGCACATTTCCGAGTCGCCTCTCATTTCGAGAGACGTTACATAAATCTCTCTTATTCATCGACTGTACCGGCTATTACTCGCGGTTCTTCGTGCATCGCAGCGCGGTAGGGCCCGCCGCTCTTAAGTACGCGTTAAAGAACGATCCGGTCGAAGGCGGAACGAAGACCCCGGCCGCGGCTATCGGGAACGCGAGCGGCGGTAACCCGCGATAAGAACGTCGGTTTTATCGCGCGCGGCTCCTCGCCTCCCAAGAAGAAACGCGCCCCCGGGGTGTGCGCGACCATTCACGATCGGTGACACCGTAACTCGGTATTTCCGTACGTAATTCACCGTGGCCAATACGTAATGCGCGCTCGAAAGCGCCCGGGCTCATTTGTCACGTGGCCGCTCCCGTCAAAGAAAGGGCACAAAAGGATCTCGGCGGAGAAAGAGAGAGAGAGAGAACGGCGGAAGAGAGAACGCACGAGAAAGAAACGCGAGCGTCGGTCCCGCGGGGAGACGATTTAAGGCCATTACCACTTCGCGCCTCGACTTGACCTCCGCACAATTCCACCCCGCGCAAAACGCGCGCGACATTTAGAGCCTGAGCAGAATGGCTGTCTTGTACTCTTAAGGGGATGCTGGAGTGATTCTACACTTTTGGCACCTTTTGCTCCTAGAACTGTCAATTCGCGAAAACATTTGTGTAATATACAAATTATGTGGCTTTTCTGTACAGACCGACAGTGTCCCACTATTCAGATTAAGTGAAAGAACGCCATGGTATCTTTGAAATTAAGTTTAAGAGCTTAACAAGAAGTCTATTCACTCGAATAAGTTATAGGTTAGGTAACCTATAACTAACATTTGTGTAATATACAAATTATGTGGCTTTTGTGTGCGGGCCGACAGTGTCCCACTATTCAGATTAAGTCAAAGAGCAGCATGGTATCATTGAAATTAAATTTAGGAGCTTAACAAGAAGTCTATTCACTCGAATAAGTTATAGGTTAGGTAAGACTTACCTCAAGACATAAGCCCGGTCTACAATGAGACAGAAGTCAGTAGTCAGAAAACATAAGCGAGTTATAAGCCTGTTATAAGATACTCAAGTCGGAACGCAGCAATCATAAGAAGATTGCCAAAATCCAATCCCTCTGACTTATAGCTCATACGGAGCTTATGATTGACCACTCAGAGCCAATCATATGCCCACCATTTTTATCGAGAGCGCCAAGCCACCCGAGACATCTGGCTTTGGGGTTATGGTTCTGTTCCGAAATATTTATGTGAGAAAAATTTGTACCTACTGACAATTTATAGTATATGCGTGTAAGTTTATTATAATCCTTTAAGTAAAATTTTTCTACAAACATTTCAGAACATAATCTTGATCCTAGGTATTTTTTAAGTATTGTTCAACAAAACGGCGTTTAACCAAACTTGTTTAACGATAGAAATCGCTGCATCCAACGAGAATATTAATGATTTGGAACTCATCAAGCTTGTTGAGGCAAATGATTGCCTATAAATTTCCTCGTCTCTGATTGGCTAGATTATAGTGACTTATGACTCATTGTGGATCAACATTTTTCTTTAGGATTTCCAACTTACGGTTTATGATTTCTGACTACTGACTTCTGTCTCATTGTAGACCGGGCTAAACGCTTAAAACGTAAAACATTGTCTTAAGGCGGTCTGAAGGGCACAAGACAGCCATTCTGCTCAGGTCCTAACGCGAAATTAAGACGTTTCCGGCACGCAATTTCGTCGTCGTGCGCGTACGTGTACACGCGGGAATCAAGAATGCGCGCTAATCTGCGAATTGTCCTGCAGGATCGACAGGTGCTCGTAAAATCCACTCCTCCGGGCTTTGAAACATGCGCGCGGCGTTTCCTCGGCTACGCGCCGGCTCGACCGCCATTGCGCAGAAACGATATGCCCATTAAAAGAAAATTATCTGAACCGGCATGGGCGGGCATTAAAAGTGATATGCGCCTCGCGCAGGTGTAATAGCGGCGGGTATGACGTGTTCCCTAACGAGTTTCGCCTGGTATTTATTAACGATTAACTTAACGACTCAGAGAACGCCGGGAGAGTATGACACAAAGTAGTAATGACGACAGGTCCGGGACCAGGATCTAATCTTCCCGATGTGCGATCTCGGCCGCGCAATTAACGCCGGCCGGCCGGTCGGGCGCTCGTTTCCGCGCCGATACGCACCGGGCGTTACGAAAATACCCGGGCGACTCTCGGGGAGATGTCCACCTCGCCACGCTATGCGCGATTCGTGAATAGTGTGGAAGAAAAATTCGTCTATTCGCCATTCGCAGTGATTCGCTAGCCGAGCGGTTTTTTTTACGAAAATTGTGATTTTTTTACTAATATCGAAACTTGACTACTTGTAGATTTATGATACAAGTCCTGTAATAACAGGTAAGGCTTAAACGTTGTCCAAGTTAACACGAGCGACACGACAAATAACAAATTACGAATGATAAACTGCGAATCACGAATGGTGCGATGAATAATAACAAATGTCCAACGAGCGAATCACGAATCGCGCATAATGTGGCGCTAGCTTAACGAGAACTCTATACTGTACTGGAAGATCTACAGCCCTCTTGAACGAGATAGAGACAGAGTGAGATAGACAAATGGTTCCACTCTACTTTCTGAAAGTCAGTGGATTGTCACTGAAAACAGCGAATATTCGATAAGTATAGCAATCATTCCATGATAATGCGCTGGTTGACTCTCAGAGAGTATCTCTAGTAATTCTGATTGGTCAACTTAGTAAAAATCACTCAGTGGGTTGTCGCTGAAAACATTGAGTAGTCGCGATTTTCAGTGACAATCCACCGATTGATCTCTAAAAAGAGAGCACGATTTTCTACCTCATTTAATACAAGTGAGACAGAAATCGTGGGAGAGAAAATCGTTGACCAATCAGAATTACTGGAGATGGACAGACTTTGTCCGCCTCATTCTGTCCATCTTCCTCAAGAAGGCAAGAATATTTAACTTTGTCCTAAATACATGTTTAAAGAGTATTTAGCCAAAAAATGATCCGTGTGACTGCTATACAGATAATTTTGCTGGCTACGAAATATTTCCAGAAATATTTAAGACGATTGTTAAATATAAAAATTGACTGTAAACAAGCCTTAGGGTCTGAGCAGAATAGCTGTCTTGTATTCTTAAGTCACAAGACAAAGCATTGTCTTAAGAGTACAAGACAGCCATTCTGCTCGGGTCCTTAGCGCGCCCTAGTGCAAGCAACCAAATTCGCTGTGAGAGAAGGGCCGATTGCCCGCGTATCCCGGCGACACCCAGTATACGCGCGGCGCGCCGCGTGAAACGCGTTCCGTGGAACCGTATTAGAAAATTAATACCCGGCCGAGAGTTTCCGCGTGGAAGGAGTGGTCAAACGTGGAATGAAAATTTATCGCGGCTCGCTCAAGGGGCCAGGCGTTCGCCTATCTCTCAGTCGCGCGAAGGTTGCGCAACTGCGTTTCGAGAATTCCGACGATGCGTTTGCAACCGCTTCGCGGCCTAACCGCTGCGTCCGCCGCCGTCGTCTACACGCGGGGACCCCGCGAAACCGTCGGCTTTCAGGGCGCGTCGCGCGAACGCGAGATTTATTGTACAACAGGCGGGAGACCTCCCATTACGTGTACTCTTTCGCGGGCATAATTAGCCCGAGACACACCGCCGTTCCGTTCCGTAGTCACGGCTAATCCTATTATCGCGAGGAATACGGAAAGTTATTTGCGCGTTGCGCAACCGCGCGCCTGTCTGAATATTCTAATTGTACGCCGGGCATCGGTTACATCCCGACGTCGCGCTTCGCGGTGATTAATCACACACTCTTTTTCCCCATCTGTCCCCTGTACGCGCGTAATATATCTACGGTTGCGCCCGTACATCGAGGTATAAGTTTTAGACGGTGCAAACGTTGCGTGGAAGAGAGGGAGAAAAGCGGGAAAAACTCGCGGCTTATATTTAAAATTGCACGGCTGGGCACACTTTTGTAAAGCGACGCGTGTTTGTTGGGTAAATTATTATATTGCTGCGAGATTATCTTGGCAACGCGATTGTTTCGCGGAGCTCGAATTGGTATTACGAATCAATGGGTTATCTCTTTTCATATTGTTTCTCTTCGCGCCCGAGGGCTTATCACGGGATATGAGATACGTGAGATACGGGGAATGCCTTAACGTAGGCGTGGTACGGGGATTAGACGGTTCCGCTCCATTCTTTCGTACGCTTCGTCGTTACACGCGCGATATACGTGGTAAATTTGTAGTTATCCAGAGAGGCTCGGAGTTGAAACCGCACCGGAAACTCTATACCGTGACCCATATACTTGCAATTTCTATGTCGTCGTTTCGCTTTATTTTATATCAATTATTTTTCAATCCGAGGGCTCGATAAATACGGACAGAAAAACGATAAGAGGTCCGGGTACAATTAATACGTTACAAAAATTAATGTAACGAACAAGCATTAACGCGAATTCTTATTAAATAAATTAGTTGGAATACGTGGTGTGGCTCTAGTAGGTTTCCCACTTCTTTCCGTTCTTGTAAAATGTTTAAAATCATAAAGCATTCGCATAGAAATTTTAAACGTATTTAACTTTGTAAAATATTTTTTTAAAACATGTGCTACATCGTCCTCCACCAATTTATATAATCTTCAGTCCGCAGAAAAATATTCTTTCCCTCGATACTTTTTATTACTTTTTTATTTATGCTTACGCGTTTTTTGTTTTCGTTTTCGACAATCGTTTCGGACAATCTGCAAGCACAACAGCGATATTGTAATTGCCGTTCCATCCCGATACACCGTCTCTATTTTTATATTTTTATAACTTTACATATTTCTGCTTTCGTGCCCGATAAATCGATCGGCGATCGCGTCTATATTTCCGGATTAAATATCAATATCTGTTTCAGCCCACCCGTCTCAAGATGATCAGTCTACGTGCCTTTGCATCGATCCGCAATATTCCTCTCTCGCAAATCCACCACCTCTAAGCGCTGGTCTACAATACAACAATATGGAGTAAGCGTGGAGTAAGGAGTAAGGGAGAGCCCTAACTTCTAGCTTTTGGGTGTAAGGAAGCTGAAATGCGGGCATAATTTTTAAAATATTTGTAACACTGATTGATAGCATTTTGATTCACCGAGAGTAAGCGTAAGAGCTGAAGTAGGAGTAAGAAATAAAATGGATTTATTTCCTTACTCCTACTCCTTACTCCAGCTTACTCCATGTATTGTAGACCAGCCTTAAATTGAAACGAGACACATGCGGTCACTTACCGACCCGACGCGCAGCAGCGGAGTTGATGACTGCATTAATCTGCAACACACAAGCATACGCAGGCCTTAGAGCAACGTCCAGAATCAATGTCGTTACAAAAAATGTCGCAGAAATTTTTACAATGCCCTTCACTCTACTATCATTCGTACGTGCGTCTCCCCCCCCCCCCTCCGGGAGTACATTTAATAGATTAATCACATAACCTCCGGGGTGCGCTCGGGGAGCTCACTACCAGCGCTATTTACGCATATTATACAATACGTCGCGTCGCGTAGACTCCACAGGCGACAAATAGCGAACAAATAATGAATTACTCACCCACGGTTGCTCCGCCGTCGCCGGATGCCCCCCGGGCCCCCTCCTTCCCTCAGATTCCTTGGTCGCTGGCACACAACACAACACTACACACGACACTACACCGGCGACGTACGCGTACGCGAATTCATTGTCCGGATCTTCCGCGAATCGCGACGGGATCGACGCTGCGCGCACGGCGCTCCGGATAATCGTCGCGAATTTTACTGCGATCAAGCTCGAGAACGTTCGCTCGCGTCCCCCGGCGATCCAACATGGCCGCGATGCGAGGAGCGCACGGGTGCAACTTGACGCGCCACTCGCCGCGACAATCTTACACGAGCCTTTGGCAAATCTAACCCTGCTTCCGGACGATCCTCGCGAGACGACGCGCACCCGCGCGATTTCCGCACGCGGCCGACGCGCGTAACGGCAAGCTGATCGCGCTACGCGACGGGCGATCGTCGATGGAATTGGCCGACAACGAGACACTAAACGCGAGCCGTCGGTGACTGACGCGCGCGACGTACGCGACGCTTCGCCGCGAGAAGATTCGCGACTAGCGCGGCCAACTTCACCCCGACACCGAGCGAGGTGAACTGAGCGCGTTCACACGCACGTTATTTGATGTCGCGGTAAACATTTCGTAGCGAGGTGTTTTTAGGCAATTACGCGACGCTCGGCGCGCGATGTTTTTCATTCTTCAACGATCACCTTGTTTACTTCGCGGCGAGGCGAGGCCCGGCAGGCACCGCGGCGCGGGGCGCGGGGCGCGGGGCGCGGGGCGCGGGGCGCGGGGCGCTCGGCGCTCGACGCCAAAGATTCCTGGAATTCGACGCTTCGGTCGAAAACAGTCTATTGTCATTGTGCCTGAGCATTCACGCGGCGACAGTCGAACGAGTCGGTTATCGGCCCGCGCCGCTCCGCATATCGTAGTATTTTTTTCTCGATACGCGCTCGCGATCAATTAACGGGATGAAACCGCGATCGCTCTCCGCGAACAATCAGCGATCGATAATCGTCGCGTGATCGCTGTCATCGCTGAATCCTCGCGAATCCTCGCTGCTCGGTTAACCGGCAAGACAAGATATCTCGTGCGATTCACGCCTGAAGATACGTCGAAAAACGCTATCTGACCTGAAATTACTTCTTCATTCCGACTCGCGATCGTTTCAACTGCCAAAAACTTAAATCGTTCACTAAAACCTCGTCTACATAGAAGTCGTAAAGTCGTAGTCGTAAGAACGGTCGACTATGATTGGTCAGTTCTTGTGTGCCTCGCTGAATTGACCAATTACAGTCGATTATTCTTACGACTGCGACTCTGCGACTCTCATTGTAGACCCCGCATAAAGAATGCTGCTCTGTAGTCGCGAAGATTTAGTTTCCTTTTCATTCTCGCAGCCAAGATTGATCCTTGCGAAAGCTTCATCGCGGAATTTTATACGGTGGGTTAACAACGCGTCGTGCAAAAAGCGAGAACGAAAGCGCTAAGCGTTTGCTTATTCTCGCCGGACATCGCCTAATCCGCGGACGCACATGCAGGCCATGGTGGAGCATGCGACGCGAACGGACCTTAAGGCCCGTATTCCGAATCCTCTTCTGTCGATAAAGCGCTTTTAAAACACAGACTTGTGTATACTACTAGACCGCTAGCTCGGAGCTAAAGAGGCAGGCAAGAGCATCGCCATATCTTGTTTGGTAAATAAAGTAGTATGCGTTGGTACAGGGTGCAGACTTACAAACGTACGCATACTACTTTATTTGCCAAACAAGATACGGCAGTGCTCGTGCCTCCCTTTTTAGCTCGAAGCTAGCAATTTACACGGAGAGAATCTTCTCTGAAAATTTACGCTGAAAATCATGTAATCGTGGGACAACGTGGCATTTTGAAGAACTTGGTGAGTTTTTTCAAATTTTACCATACATTTTACTAGTAAAATAGAATTTTCTTCTAAAATCTACCCTGAAAATAACGCAAACGTGGGACAACGTGGCATTTTGAAGAACTTGGTGAGTTTTTCGAGATTTTACCGTACATTTTACTAGTAAAATAGAATTTTCTTCTAAAATCTATTTTACTAGTAAAATATACGGTACATTTTCAAAAAAACTCATCAAGTTGTTCAAAATGCCACGTTGTCCCATAATTACATTATTTTCAGGGTAAATTTTAAAAGAAAATTCTCTCCGTTTAACAGTATATAGAAATCTCTGCTTTCAAAGTGACTAATAAACCTTCTGATCGGCTACAAGCCACTTTTAGAGGCGCTTTTATCGATAAAAAAAGGATTTGTAATACGGGCCTTGTGGTCTGTTCGCGTCGCGTACTCCGCCATGCTTGCGCCAATGACCAATCGTCAGTTAAATCGTAAATAAAATGACGGTATTGGTCGTCGGGGCAAACAGGAGCATGTCGGGACGTGCGAACAGACCTATACTACCTAGAACTTTTCGTAATGGAGTCCGATCGGAGTCGTTCTGTCGTTTCATACAGGTCTATCGAGTTTTCGGGAAAAGCGGAATAATTCCGGTAAGAATCCGCTCTGGAACATTCCACGATACGTGCCTCGGCGGAAAATTCTACGGCGGGCGGTGGCGCGAAGTTGACCGCGTGTAATCCTTCAAATTCCGCCAATTCGACCGTTGGCGTCAGTACGCAAGATGTCGCGGGGTCGCCGAGCGAGTCGCGTCGTCGTCCGCGATCGCCCGTCAAATCTGTGAGATAAGTGCGCGATGGATTGTCGTCGCGAGTGTCGTGCAAAGCGCGTTGTATTCGCGATCGTCGTATTCGAACAAGTAATTGGCGCACGTCGCGATTATCGCGTCGTGCGTGCGCGTGTGTCAGTGCAACGAAAGAACCTGTGCCGTGCCTCGGCGGAAAATTCCACGGCGGGCGGTGGCGCGAAGTTGGCCGTGTAATTCATCAAATTCTACTAATTCGACCGTTGGCGTCAGTAAGTACGCAAGATGTCGCGGGGTCGCCGAGCGAGTCGCATCGTCTTCCGCGATCGCCCGTCAATCCTGCGAGATAAGTGCGCGCTGGATTGTCGTGCAAAGCGCGTTGTGTTCGCGATCGGCATATTCGGACGAGTGATTGGCGCACGTCGCGATTATCGCGTCGTGCGTGCGCGTGTGCCGGTGCAACGAAAGAACCTGTGCCGTGCCTCGGCGGAAAATTCCACGGTGGCGCGAAGTTGGCCGCGTAATCCATCGAATTCCGCCAATTCGACCGTTGGCGTCAGTACGCAAGATGTCGCGGGGTCGCCGAGCGAGTCGCGTCGTCGTCCGCGATCGCCCGTCAATTCTGTGAGATAAGTGCGCGATGGACTGTCGTCGCGAGTGTCGTGCAAAGCGCGTTGTATTCGCGATCGTGGTATTCGGACGAGTGATTGGCGCACGTCGCGATTATCGCGGCGTGCGTGCGCGTGTGCCAGTGCAACGAAAGGACCTGTGTCGACCTACGAGGAGGAGGAGGAGGAGGAGAAAGGAGGCATCGGGCGACGACGGAGCAGCCATGGGGTGAGTCATTGACTGTTCTTAATTGTTTTTAATTGTTTAACGCGATTGTTGAACGAAATAATGCGTGACGAATCGAACTGTCGAAAGAGGATTGTGTCGAAATATTCGGAGCGGATGCGTTCTTCGGTCAAAGACGCACTCCGACTCTTCTCCCGAGCGGAGTCGAAAAGTGTCGATTCAGTTTGAGGTAAATTCGACGATATGGGAAGCGAGTTTCGCTAAACAAGATTTCAAGGGCAATAAATTGACGGCAGGAACCAACGGACGATGCCTATTAATTTAGCAGAAATTCCACTATCTCGTATTAAGAGTCTGTCTCATAATAGGGGACTCTCCTCTAATTATCGGCTGCGAAATACAATAGAATGTTTCCAGACGCAAAGAGCACATTGTAGACCAGGCTTGAAAGAATAGCAGCCTATGTCTCGCGCTTTGTGCATCGCCCGAGATTCATTCCGCTCGATTGAAGGCGATCTTGGAAAAACGTAATAGAAATATTATCACTGAGAAAATTTTCCATCGGATAAACCAATTAAATAGTCTTTCCGATGGTTAATTTTTACGATTACATTTTCCGATTAAATTATGGATGCATCCGATGAAATTTGATCGAAAAACCGATCACATTTTTCATGAGATATTTCATATTTTAATTTTAATTAAGACAATTTAATTGGATATATCCGTTTGTTGTTATGTAATTGGACTATCCGATTATATTTAATCGGGCATTTTTCGCAGTGTTCGAAAGAAGAATAAAATTTACTTTCGAATAATAAACTGACCGCATTAAAATACGTTTATTAAAGCGACGTGAGACCGTTCTCGACGGATCGGCGGGCAGAATTTTTTTGAAAAAAAACGCGATCCATAATTTAATCGGAAAACCTAATCGGATAAATTAACCATCGGAAACACTGTTTAATTGGTTTATCCGATGGAAATTTTTCTCAGTGTACCTATGGTTTCCTCCGAATTCGCGAGAACGCGCGAGAAATCGATTCGTATGTTGCGTGTAATAAACTTTAATTCTTTTGTCGCAAAAGTTTGAATACGATTGATTAATTGCCCCGCTTGCAAAGTTACCAATACCTTATTTACTTTCGAATGATAAGCTGACCGCATCAAAGTGCGTTTATTAAATCGGTTTGAGTCCGTTCTTCACGGATCGGCGGGCGGAATTTTTTGAAAGAAACGCGACTTTAAACGCAATCCCAAACTAACCGATCGCATTAACAATCTCGCGAAAGTAAGTGCCCGTTTCTTCCTTTACCTGTCGAGAAATCTCGTCGAGATCTCTCACTCTCGGCGGGGCAGAGAATTATCATCGGGACGATCGCCTAAGTAGCGAGTGATTTAAATCACGCAGGATAAAAGCGCGCGCGCGCGCGCGATACGTACAATTTGTTTATCGACTCGATAAGTCGGGGGGACGGGGGGGCGATCTCCGCGCGTCCGCTAACGATCCGCGAGCCGCGATTACGAACGGCGATCGATCGGCGAGCATTTTGCGTGCTCATGCATGCGTAAGAGAAGTCCGAGGGCAGAATACGGTTACGTCGGCCAGGTGTGTGTCACCGGCCGAACAAGCGGAGCGTGAGAAGAAGCTCGCGAAAGCAGAACGCGCGCGGCGTCGTTAGGCGCGGAGCGCTCGGAGGAATCCGCCGGTCCGCAGAAACGGAAACTCTCGCGTCCGTGTGCGCGTGTGTCTAAAGTGGGTTTAGCTAAATAGGGCCGTAAGCGCGCGATAAAAACGATACGGTGAGCATAATCGAATGCGATCTATCCGCGGACAAAGAGGATATCTCATCCGCCTAACGGGGAGCGGAAAGGTTGCGGAGTCATCGGGGCAGATCTCGCGCTCCGCGACTCGGTGCTCGGCGACTCGTGTCCGCGAGATGCGATACAATTAGCGGGGATGCGTACCGGCGCGGCCGCGGAAGCGAGCGCATTCCCGAGCGCGGCTCGCCGGGACCCGTTAAGCGACACGCCGCGCCGCGGGCGCCCGCGCGACTTGTTCGCGGCCCGCGGCCCGCCGATCCAATTATCCGCGGGCGATTAAGCCCGCGGCGATTGCCGATGCAAATGAACGCGAGCGGGTGCCGCCACGGAATTCCCGCCTTGTCGTTAGCCCCCCACGGCGGGATTAATACCGGCCGTTAAAGCCCCGCGACCCGGGAAAATCTGCCGGTGACTCACAGACCGGCCGATCGTCCCGCGCGTAAGAAGCCGCTGCCTCCGGCCAACGTAATTGTCCGGATCGCGGATGCCTGGCCGGTACCAACGACTCGGATTATTATCCCGGGTCGTGGACGCCACTTCTGCTCGGCTCGTAAAGCCGCTTCTTGAAATTATTCGATAGAACCACCGTTTCTCGTGCCACCGCGACTCTCTCGCTCGATTTCCGCGCGAGTTCCGTTCGAGGAACGATCGAAAGGGCACGGCTTTCGAATTGCGGTGCGATAATCGAACAGCGATTTATTTCAAAGATAATCACCGAATATTAATAATCCTTGGTAAAAAGTTAAGAGTCGGTCTCGCTGCTGTTGGTTAAAAGCTACAAAAGAAAAACTGTACACGGAGACAATTTTTTCTTAGAATTCACGCGGAAAATCATAGTAGTCGTGGGACAACGTGGCGTATCGAAAAATTTTACGAAAGTCTTTGGAAATTTACTATATGTTTTAGTAAAATTGATCATATATATTTATTATTTTATTGTGGTAGATATTAATATTTTTCAGTGCGGATATTAAACAGGAAAATTCATAAAATTCTTTGAAATACCATGTTATCCCACGACTACCATGATTTTCAAAGAAAATTCTAAAGGGAAATTCTCTCAGCATACGATAGCATTTACCGCTGACCAAAATCTTGTACACCAATGCCCACTAATGCCCAGTGGGCATTACTTTATCTTATTATCTTATTTTATCTTTATAATATAATGCCCCAGCAAGACCTAATGCCCAAACTAATGCCCAAAAAATGCCTACACTGAGAAAAATATCCGATTATATTAATCGGATAATCCAATTACATAATAACAAACGGATATATCCGATGAAAAATATGATCGGTTTTTCGATCAGGTTTCATCGAATAAATTTCATCGGATATATACATAATTTAATCGGAAAAAGTAGCCATCGGAAACAGTATTTAGTTGGTTTATCCGATGAAAAATTTTCTCAGTGCAGTAATGTCCAGTAATGCCACAAATCTGTACACCACAATACCCTTAGCGCACCCTCAGAAAAGATTTCTGTTACTGAGACAAAAGCTGTTCTTGACGCATTTATATTTCTCACAACCTCATTTAGTTTAAAAATAAGACAATATCAAAATAAGATCAATAATTCTTATTCTCCTCTGTCGAATTAAAAGAGATTGACTTTCTATATTGAGACAAGAGTAACTTTATATATTCTTGCGTTTAAAATAAATTTTCCCTCCATCTTACAACGCACGAAGTTGGCACCACGATATTCGACACAAGACGATTCTAGATTTTAGAATTTTTCATTTAAGATTAAAATATACCTTTCTCTATAATAAATATGATAGGCGCTATATCGATCTTATTTTATGATACATTCAAGTGTAACAGCATTGGATCCGGAAATTTTTTCTGTGGGTGCGGTTTATCCTTCGACATTTAGTAAAAATATTGTATTCGCGAGGCGACGAGAGCACCGCGTTAACTCGTTTTGTAAAATCCGATGCTCTCGCTAAAAAAAACCGTGTACTGGCGTGATTAGAAGAAGAGCGAAAGGACAGATCCCGCCGCGATAAGAGAAAGAGAGATACGAGTAGAGAGAAAGAGGAAGAGATAGGGTCACTTCCCGAGTTATGTACGCTATCAAACGCGAGTCTTCCGCTGTGGTCAACAACCTCTTTACCTCACCGCGGCCTTTATGCCGCTTCATAATAACGCAGTCGAGACGGAGACGGTACCGTTCGCCCTCGGACAGCACAACAGAAGGACGGCGAAGTGTCGCCGACGCCGCGCGACAATGGCGATTGACCGTAGGCGATTTCTTCCTCGACAACGCGAGATCCGAACACGAACGGTACTTCGCTCTTGGGAAACCGGACAACCGCCAGTTGTGATTGGCGTGCGACGACGATGACGAGGACGATCGACAGCCTCATTGACGTCTCTCGATCCCTTCCAATGTCCCGCTGATATTGAACATTCAGGATACGTCGCGCGAGCTTCAAGATTTCTCGCTGAATATTTGCAAGAGGTGGCCGCGTTGAAATTAAAATTAGAAAACTTTTGTTATATCCCATGTTCTCAAGGGTCAAGTGGGCCAATTCTGTATCTTACACTGTAGTGAAAATGCGAAAAGTGAGTAGCTCTGTCTCTTCCTAATTGTCCCCTTAGAAAGCGACAAGGCCGCACGGAAAAAAAAGATTAGCTGCCATAGCTAAAACGTAGTAAAATAGGGACAACTAATATTTTTAGTTGTGATAGCTAAATATTTTGCTACTGTGCCTATTGTATTAGGTGCGACAGCAAACCGTTTGCTGTCGCACCTAATACAATAGGCACAGTAGCAAAATATTTAGCTATCACAACTAAAAATATTAGTTGTCCCTATTTTACTACGTTTTAGCTATGGCAGCTAATCTTTTTTTTCCGTGCGCTCACTTTTAGCATTTTCACTATGTCGCAAGATACAGAATCGACCCCCAGAATTTATAACGTTTAGAAAATGTTGCAAACTTATTGGACAATGATGACTATATGTACATATTCTTTTTCATGCTTTTATTCTATTCAATATTATACTCGAGACGTTATAACAGTTAATAGTCCTGCTATTACAAGTCCTCTGTAAAAGGCATTCTACATCGTCATCCTCGAAGCGTCAAAGAATATCTCCACGGTGTCTTGTGCGCGCGTGTGAGAAAGTACGATTATGAATATTTATACGGCACTAAAAATTCCCCACACGCTGCTCCGAGAATAGGGGGCGCGACGAAAACGTTGACGAAGTGACTTTATCTCGTTTCGGTAATTATCATACCGGGAGGATAATCCCTCAGACGCGAACGTCTCCATCGCGCGCGCGCCGCAGCAGCCGGGTAATCCGATAAGCGAATTAAGATTAGTGGCTTCTGATGCGCCGCTAAGTGACGATCGACGTTCGCATATCGACCGGCTCGTAGAGACATGGAACCGTCAGCCAGAATTGATCGCCTTCTAGTCGCACGGGATATCGCTAAAGTGTCGTATACCCTCACCGAGGGCATTAGATCGCCGTATCGTGTCTCACTGTCATTCCCTAATCACGGTGAAACCGCATAATAAATGCGAATCTGCTACTGGTTAATTACACAGCCACACGGTCGTTCGACCTGTTGGATACGTTTCTTCGTCAATTCGGGTCTCTCCGAGGGGGGAAAACCGCATTGTGTGTGTACAGACTTGCGGCATTGCTGGACATTACTAGGCATTTTTTAGTTTGGACATTAGGCCTTGCTGGAGCATTATAAAGATAAAATAAGATAATAAGATAAAGTAATGCCTACTGGGCATTAGTGGGCATTGATGTACAAGATTTTGGTCAGCGGTTTCCCCCTCGGTGGGCACCCAGTGTGCACTAGTGCAACCAACCGAAATCACTATTAATGAATGTTGCAGCACAAAACAATGTAGATGCCCCTACTATTCATACGGCAGTATTTTCATTTTAGTTATTTTTTGTTTTAGCCGGTCTTTCCATGTAGTTATTATCTATCGCTAGTTCGTGTTATTCATCACGACACAATCGATGTTACTACGTACCGAACATAGGGTACCGCTATCGTCATCGTCTTGAGATTCGACGATCCACGCGAGCATCGGCGTTCCCGTCGAATCTCTCGCCGCAACATTTCCACCCTTTTTCCCACCGTTCGAACATGGACTCGGACGAGCGAGTCGCTCCGCGTGATCGAGATATTCCACGCGGTCGAAGGCTCCATAATATAGTTTCCGTATTACATAGATTCGCGGATAAACTGATCAAGAGGGAGCCGCGCGGGCGAGAGCGGCGATCGAAAAGGCGTGCAACGGTTAACATGGGAAACGAGCATGGTGAATGTCGCTGATGGTCATGGTCGCCGTAGGCGCAGCCGATAGGTACCGGCGGGCCACGGACGGCCTGATCTCTTCACCGTGGATACCGATATCGCCGCGCCGTCGATAGAAAACCGCTACGACTTGTGCGCGTTCGTCTTTGAGAAAGTATAATCAGCGCTATCCCAATAGCCATCTGAAATATTACTGATATTAGACAGTCAGATTGCACGGAGAGTGTCTCGAGGAATGTAAAATGTAAACCAAATCCATTCTCCCGCAGCACATTTTACATCGTTTCGTATTGATTCTCTTTTTCCTACAAGTACCCCGTTTACGATCACTGCTATTTCACGTGACTGATGCTGTAACTCTCCATGTATAATACGTTATCTTGTACCATTGAAATATGATTATGAAAATGAGCGGTCCGACGGGATTCAATATCGCGTTGAACCTACGCCGAGGGGGGAAACCGCTGACCAAAATCTTGTACACCAATGCCCACTAATGCCCGGTGGGCATTACTTTATCTTATTATCTTATTTCGTCTTATTTATCTTGTTCCATCTTAATTTATCTTATTCTACCTTTATAATGCAAGGCTAATGCCCCAAAAATGCCTAGTAATGCCCAGTAATGCCGCAAATCTGTACACCACAGTGCCCTCAGCGGTTTCCCCCTCGACCTACGCTGAGCTTTCGTGACAGTAACTTGGCGAGCATTGCACCTAAATCTCCCGGGTACGTCATCATAATTCTCGGCTCCCGAGCGCCTCGCGTAAGCGTCGAATTGGAGCGGATCCCGCTGGAGCGCGACGCGTTCCCACGGGCACGCTCGCTGAATCTGCCGAGCGAGCGAGCGATCGTCCGGCCATGTCACCGGGCACGATCGTCGATCCCGCGGTTTATATTCGGCCCGCGGATCGCCGGCCGCTACACGTTTACGACGTCCGTGGAAAAACAGCCGTAAACGCGGCCGCGCGCGTCGTAAAGGCCGCGGCGCACTCGCGTTCTGGGCTATTGGTTTCTATGCACCGTCGTATGGACGACGGGACAGTAGGGGGGAAAAAAAAGGAGTCGCATGGCTCGGTACTCGCTGAAAGGATACTTTCTCCGCTCCTCTCCTCCTCCCCGGCGAGCGTCGTGCGCGACGGATTCCATTCCGGCGATCGCGCCGCGCCTTTCGCATAGCTGGATCCTTTTCGCAGTTGGGCATCGTTTTCATCAGTTGCGATCTCTGTGCCTCCAGACATAGGTATATTAAAATATATAGGGATTGTGTCAGTTGCACGGAATAATTTAGAGACCGTCGATACATCCTACCCAGAGTCCTCGCTTTACAATGGAGTGATAAAATTAAGAAGAAAAAGTTTAGTATACTGACCGGTTCACGGGATTCTGTGTCATCCGTGCATAATGTCGTTACACTTGATCGGCGCCCGACAATGGAGAGAACGGTAGAACCGTCACGAAATCACGACAGAGTTCTTACGGCCGTCGCACGAAATAGCGGTAGGACGAGGAATCTTTCGTGATTCGATGTCATAGACGCTTTCTACGAAGTGTAACGCGGAGTGCCATCTCGGCGCAGGTACGCGGTCGCGAGAGCTAAACGATCGTCGCACGAACTCGCCATTGTCTCGCCGTGTTCGGCTTAAGTGTCGATTGACAGCGAAAAATGAGTACACGGACGGTTGTGCAAAGTAACGCGAACGTCTTTTCCGGTGCATTCACGAGACGGCAAGACGCTTTGACAAGATAGACCGGGAATTATATAATATATTTAAAATATATTCCACGCTTTTAGAAGAAATTAAAACCGCGTGAGGGGTAAACCGCTGACCAAAATTATGTACACCGATGCCTTCTAATGCCTAGTCAGTATTACTTTATCTTATTTTATCTTTATAATGTTCCAGCAAGACCTAATGCCCATAAAATGCCTAGTAATGCCTAGTAATGCCGCAAATTTGTACACGACAATGCTCTCTGCGGTTTCCCCCTCGCCTCAGCCGTTTACCTCTCGGAACCATGCGTTGCTGTAATTTTTATTTAATATTATATTTATATGAATATATATAAATCTATGGAAAGCTGTAGATTTTGATGACGATACTACTTCTGCATGCGTTGGCCGCGGGTCCTCGAGCTCAAATTTCATGTTTCTGATTCATTAATATCGATCGCGAAAATGCGAAAGTTGCGTCTGTGAAACTGATCGTTGCTAATATCGTCGTTAATTAATCATCGATATTGGACTCCGCGGTTGTCATATTCTCCATGAAATTGTGAAACGGTAATCGCACAACCGACGCAGTCACCCGCGACTGGCCGACGTCAATTGCATGAGTCATTTTCATCGACAAGACAAGTTGGATCTTTTAGACGCTGACGGACGGATTGATTTAGCACAAAGTCTTACCGAGATCACGATCGGTTTAAATGGCTTTCGATACGATCGTGAGGATTGAACAGCCACTACGATAACCGTATCTAATGCATTGAAAACTCTGATTAAATTTTGTTTTCCTGTTGTATTAAGTTGTAACCCATCGGCCTATCGACAGATACGATTAAGGGAGCGCTAGAAAACGAATTGTAATGGTTCAATGAAACAATTCGTGACTAACAAAAAATTAGTGACATAACACATTAGGCAATGTATTAGTACGCAAGCCACTTAACAATCACGCTTATTGTTATCTGCAACGTGTCTGTTGTATCTCGTCAGCTTTTAATTTTAGAGCGCTATGCTTCGATACTCGATACTCGTTTCCGAAGGCGATCTCAATTGTCAGGCTGCTCCGGGGGGGAAAAAAAAAGTTACGATTTTACTGCAACTTTACTTTCGATCCCAGAGACGTTCCCTAATGGACTAATTATCTCACCGCATCTCACGATAGATCGATGCGATAGGACGCGCACGGGAACGAAGGAGGACACGACGAAGAGCAAGGAGACGGCTCTCTAGTTACGGTTCTGTCATTACTGTTGAATCGCGGCAATGAAACGACGGCGCCCAGCATGTCCGTCTCGCATCGTTCGATTCAAACGTCGAGATACAAGAGCCACTCGCTATCCCGCTTCATCTTTCTCTTCGGCCGTTCTCTCTCTCTCCCTCCTCCGCCTCCTCTCGGGTCTCTCTTCCTCTTTTCGCGCTTCTCTCTTCCACGCGGAATAGATTCAGTCCAGAATTATTCGCTGCGGCCCTTCCTCTCTTTCCCTCTCTTTCCCTCTCGTTCCTCTCGCCGTCCACCTTCGTCTCTACCTTGTGTGGTTTTATCGCTTCGAGAAATCGACTGCGGACTCGGCACTAAATTACCGGGTGGCACCGTGTACGCGACCGTGATAGACGCGCCAACACCTAACGCCAGTCACGCCGAGCCTCGCCATTGTGACGCGTTATCCAGCCAGTGGTCGTGGCCGCAAAGTGCAGCGACTCTGCCTCGGATCGCGGCGATTTCGCGAGATCGGGTACCGGTAACAGACCGTGCATCGCCGGGGATCGTGCATCGAGATCCACCGTGGAACGCTTCCAGATCTCGTACGCGCTTATCGCGCCTTCTCCACCTCGCGAGCGTTCTCCACCTCGTTCCTAATCTAGAAATTCGCTTTCCACTTCGAGAAGGGCTTGCGTTACCTCGCTCGAGATAGCCACGGCTTACGCCTGTAAACAGACGATGTGGCTGACTTTTACCGAAGATAGGATTTAAGATGGTTTTAACTCCTTCGCTGTTAGCCGATTAATTTAACATCAACATAAATAAATAACGCGATGACTTACGATTCGCATTACCAGCTCTTACCCGACCATTTCTTCTGGCATTGAATAGAAAAGGAAGTAAAATGAAGATACAGAAATCTTATAATTTTTTTATCCGTGACAGATAATCTGACCAACTTTCTGATCCACGGCCACGTTCAATGTTAAGTTCAATTTCAGCGATTTGCAATTTTCACGTATATTGTCGCGGAACCAGGAACAAGAAGATTACGCGACGCGCTCTCGAATGAACCGTCTATCAATCATATTCCGGGACAAACGGCAGATATTCCTCGAGTGCCCGACGATGGGTGCCTCTCCGCTCGCGGACAGGGGGGACTCGTACGTCGCGAATCGAGCGTAACTGCATAATCCACGCTCGTAAAACGGCGCTGTTGGAGCCGCGGGGCACACTCGCGCGAGCTGGGCTCGCGTTGCATCACACAGAGCCGTGCGCAATGTTTCCCGTCGGCGTCGCATCGTCTAGTCGAGGCTCGACTTATGCTAACGAGGCCCGCGACCGTGCGCGCAGATATAAAAATAAGCGTGACAGGCCGCGAGGCGAGGGTATTATTAAGCGGCGAGAGCTCGCGCGCGGTCACCCGGTACCTTAATTCCCGGCTACAACGTCGCGATCGACGAGCATCCCCTCGAGGCACCTCGCACGCCCCGCGGGTCAAGGCAAGCCGGGCGTGCGTGGATGCGTGCATGTGCGTGCATTGGCGCCGGGACACAGGTGGATAACGAATTTCGTCGGGCTGCTCGATAAGAGTGCACACGCCTTCGGGAAATGGCGTGTCAAATATTCGCGAGAGCCACGTCCGTATAAATTTCGTATAAAACAATGCGTGTCGACTAGTCTCTTTCGCAAGGTCGTCTCTCGGTTCCACGCAATTTCTGGCTTTCGGTGCTTCTGGTCCAGAATGAGCGTGTAAGCACAAAAGTCGAAAACTGCGTAAAGTCGAGATACGATCTTGCGAAATTGATCAGTCGATGTTGCGTAACGTTGTTAAACTCCGATTCTGTGAAATGGTAAACTCCTTAAGAGTGCATTGAGCTGATTATTTCAGCGTTATTCTCGCCGAGCACGTGATTTCCTTCAGTGCTATAATTATAAATCGTAACACGTCTAGAATGCACTGTTATTAAATATTCAGAAAGACGAAATAACTCATGAAACGTACTAGTCCGCGTAAAATTAGAAAGAAATACAATAATTGACACCTTGGTACTTTTCACAAATTCGATAAATACGCGTGTATGATAACACGAGAATCTTTATTATAGTCTTTATCTTGGACAGATTTTATCTCCTTTGAGTGCCGTTCTGAAGAGACGCACCAGTGAAAAATTGGCGATATTTTAAGATCGGATTCCACTAGAATAGAGAAAACGACAGTCGTACAAAGTTTCCAGCTTTATTCAGATAAATCTTGAAACGCGAGAAACACACGCGTCTGTCTTTTAATCGCGCATCGTCAGTCACGTATCGAAAGCCACCTGCATTCCTTCGAACCCTATCGAGGATGACATAATTGACCGTAGACAATCGGGCCTTTCCATCTGTGGCGTACATTCGACACGGTAGGCATTCGACCGGGGCTTTCATCGGCTCGATCCGGATCTTCGATCTTCCCAATCCCATCGAGCCGATAACGTAAACGTGCGCGCCATTGCGCGCGGCACTGTCCGTCGGCGTCGTCCGTGTCGTGTCCGTGTCGCGACAGGCGGACGTGTACGATTGCGTACGGGATTCCACGTGGGGACCCACGTACCACCTACACACGCCGTACATAGCAGCCACTTGACAGCTGTCACCTTCCACGCGGCCCCGACAAGACGCGGCGACTCTCTCGCCGGTGATTCATGCGCCACCGGGGGGGCACGAGGATCCGGCGACCTCCTGTCAGGGATTCCATCGTCGCATATCGCGCGCAGCGAGACATAGGTGACATCGCCGGCCAACGAGATTTTAATCGCGGACGCCATGGTGTGCGGCGAGCCTGGGGCCCCGAGACGGCCGATTTCGAAGCCGGCTCGAATCACGCGAGTCGGATGCGACCGTTGCGATCGCCATGTACCTATTTCTTGCGCGTGAGTTTAATCCTGCCGGCGCATGAAGTCATGCTGAGGTGGAACAAAAGAATACGCAGACCTTGTATGACACTGTACTTCAAGATGAAAAAAAAAACAGAACGTCGAGTAAACGGTCTTGCTAAACATCGCGACGAAGTATATATAAAAGAAAATTTCACCGATGCACGTCTGATTGTTTGATTGAAACTCTTTTACTCCGCGAGAATGAATGAGAAAGTGAAGAAAAAAGAGCAATTCTTATGGAAATATGTTTCTCGATGCCCACTCGAACGGTTCTTATCCCGTAAGCGCTGGTCTACAATACGTGGAGTAAGCGTGGAGTAAGGAGTAAGGGAGAGCCCTAACTTGTAGCTTTTGGTGTAAGGAAGCTGAAATACGGGCATAATTTTCAAAATATTTGTAACACTGATTGATGGCATTTTGATTCACCGAGAGTAAGCCTAAGAGCTGAAGTAGGAGTAAGAAATAAAATGGATTTATTTCCTACTCCTTACTCCAGCTTACTCCATGTATTGTAGACCAGCCTTAAGATTGCGACGATTTATTACAAGACGAATTTACGGCACCGTGACGCGTAGCTTCCAATCGTGTTCGGTTACTCGGAGCTTCGGTTATTCCGATCGTGGTCCGATCCGTCGACGAAATTGGCGAAATCGGAATCAAAGCCCGCGTCCCGCGAATTCAGTGCGGCGTGACTCGCCTGGGCGGCGGCGCATTAAAATCGCCGATACAATTGACTTGCCATCAACCTGTCAGCGGGAGACATGCCGCGAGGGAAGAAGGTGAAAAGGTGAGAATGTGACCTCGCGCGACGGTACTCCGACGGTACACGCGTACGTAAGTAGAAACGCGAAGACGCGCATCGTCGTCGTCGTCGGCGGCGGCGGCCCTCGTCAGCTAATGGAATTACTTTAACGCAATGACACAGCGATTACATAATTGCGGGGTTCTCCTCGAGAGCCGTTCGCTCTCGTTCGCTCCGTGCGGGAGAGAGCGCCCGGGCCCATTACCGCACATCCGTGTCCGTCGACTCGTCTCGCTCTTTCGCGCGTCTACTTTTGCACCGCGGCTCTCCTCTCTCTCTTCTTTCGTTCGGCGCGAGCGCGCGCGCGCGCGCGCGCGCGTTCCGCCCCGACTCGTCGATTATCCTCGGGAGACAAATGACGCGGCCGCCAAAGAGTAATGAGCGCGAACGAGGCTGCCGGCGAGCACGCCTCGTCAAGCATTTCGCGCGCGTCCGCTCGTTGCTTTCGTTGTTTTCACGATTCATGGCGCCTTCGCTCCAAGATGCGGGCACAATACCTCCGCGTACGGGATTCGCCGAATTTCGCCGTTATCGGATACCCAGGGGACAATGGACGGCATCGGAAGGATTAAGTCTAATCTACAATGTGTTTTTCGCAACGAGGAACGCTCTATTTTAAACAGGCGATTCGATACGCTTGAAACATTTTTCGACAATGCACGATCTGATGTACTCGTATAATATACAGTTTATCAACTCGCACGAATTTTTTAAATGTGTTTTTTTATGCGCATTATACGAGATTTCGTGTGTTAGGAATTGAAGTCCAGGTTCAAACCCTGGCTGAGGTAATATTTTCCGCAATAAATTTTCTGTGTTATTAAAAAATGCCAGGCATGGTCAAGAAAATACTGACGTTGTTAACTAGCGCTCGCGACATTGAAGAATTCTTATTAGTTAGATATTCAATTCTTCCCCGTTGAATCCGCTGATTAGATTAGATCTGTGTCAACGATTCTTTCCGTCTCGCTCGCGACACAAGTTAACGAGGTGCGGGGAAACTGGATCCCTGGATATTCGCGCAGGGGACTCGGCGTTACACGGTCGTGTAACCCGCGCCAAGTCGCGACATAATAAGGTCGATAAAACGGTGGCGACGGACACGAGAGTGGCCGAGGGTAAAGGACTCGGCGTGTCTGAGAACGACGCCGCATCCACATTTACGTTTACGACGACATCGAAAGCCGTGAGACCATCATTGCTAAAGTTATCCTCAGTCTCGTGAATCTCTCTCTCTCTCTCTCTCCCGCGAAAAGTCGGAATGACAGCGCGGTGTTAATCACGCCACGTGGATGGCCACGTCGAGCGCGGGTCTCGTCGATACATCAACGTCCGTTAAATCCCCCTCCCCGACCCTTTCTCCCCTCCCCCACACATTTACACGAGGGAAACGCGATTTATATAGGTCGCCAAACTCTGCTATTCTTCGCGCACAAACCGGTCGTTCCGAGATGTGGGAAGCGCTCGCATTTGTTCACATTCGCGAAGAAGGAGCTACTTGTGTGAATTAAATTTTCAGCTTCGTCGTGAATGACCCTTACGTTTGCTCACGATTAATGTAGGTATACACCCTTTTTGCGCAGTGTCGTAATAAGGAAAAAAATAGTAACATTTATTGATCGTATATCTTCGAAGAAATGTTACGAAAAAAAATGGAAAGAAAATATATCCGAATTATTTCTCTCTGAAATTAGTGAAAAGTGTCTGGTATAAAAGTATTCTGCACGTTGTATAGGGTCGGTGCTAAAATGTTATCGCCACCGCGTTTCACCCCTTAGACGACACTCCGTTCGCCGGGTTGTACGCCCGACCCCTCCATATCGCTTTCCCCGAGGGTGCCCCCAGCGTAAAGCTTTATGCACGCGTTTCCATCATACAGCTCGCCGATTAAGACGTCTCGGCGTTAAAAATGCATGCAATTAGCTGGCGGCGCGCTGGCTCAAGCGCCCTTTAAGGCCGCTTCTTCTTAGCCGGGCGGGCAAGCGCTACCCCGTTCCCTCTCGTTGGGTGACAAAGTTACGATCTACCGGGTGTCGTTAATATCAGCGTCCCGGAACGAGCGGCGGGAGAGCGGGCGGAGAGATGATCTGCGAGGCACAGGCGCCGTAACGCGATTTCGCCATGAGTTACGGTAAGGCGCTCTGCGGGCGTTTTAAATCGATATGCAGACGGGGTGAGAGAGAGAAAGAGGGAGAGAGATGGAGGAGCTAAGCTCGATCGCGCCTAACCTTGGTGTCTGCTCGTTCCTTGTCGACGATAACCATCTAACATTCGCGTTCTGGGAATAGAAGTAATAATCTCAAGTATGGAAAGCTTCAAGCAGAAATCATAGACCTATTCGGTGTCGAAGAGGTCGTTTTTTTTTTTTTAGACCGATATTCTTCGCCGCACACGCGTCGCGAAATAATTACGGTAAATCTGTACAAAGTCTAACAGACAATCGGGTTCGTTCGTGTGGACGTCAGATAAGAATTCACAGAAAAATAATCGATCGAGACGGAGAGTCCACGGATGACGTAGACGGTTCTTAGGCGATAGTTTTTCGACGGTTCTTAGACGCGTAGACGAAATTTCGTTAAGTGCACGAAAGCTTGGAGGGATCCAAATGAGAATCGGATTCGTCCCAGTTCCACGACGATAGAGATCTGACCTTACCCGAGTCGATCAGCTCTCTCTGTCTCTCGACCACGTCGATACGGACGGCGACGAGCGAGTCGTCCACAATGGGCTCGACACGAAAGATTTACGATAACGTCGATTACCTCGCGAGCCCTTCATTCATCATGGTGGAACCGGCGCGACTGTCAAAATCGCTGACGTTACATCGCACAGGTGACTCGATGTCACGAGGCGGAGTGTCGCGATCCGCTGTTCGATGTAACGGATAAAGGAACCAGTCGTCGGGCGGAGTCGTGCAAGCGCACAATGTTCCGTGCTGCGTTCAGGCTTTGGTGGCTTGGCACGTTAAATGCCGCGGGGATTTTGAGAAATTTTGCAACCGTACGTTGTTACGGTAAATGTTATTTATGAAACATTGCGTATCCTCATTTTATATTCTCTTTACCGCTGGTGCACCCAGAAAAAAGATTTACTTAGGTTAAACAAATGAGATGCGTTGAAATGAAATTTCGTTGAATCTACTAAATTTTTATTTATTTCTAAAACATCTGCTAGATTTGACGAAATAGATATAAATTCTCTTAGAGATTTCAGTCTTAATCAGAGAAAATTTTGGTTAAGGTAAAGAAATCATTTCTTTGAAACTAAATAAAAGTCTAGTGAGTCAAATTTCAAGGAAAATTTGTTTAATTTCACAGAAACTTTTTTCCGAGCGTATCTCAGCTTTATCGCGAAGAGTTTTCAATATCGCGTTATTTCGCAACAATTAGCGATTCCGTGAGTTACTTGATCGAGGACAGGCGGAGGCGCAGGATAACTTATTGGAGAACGTGTTCCGACGTCGTAATTCAGTTTGATAAATAAATGGTTGCGCCGGCTGTCTGCGTGCGCTCGCTATCGCGGAGTTGGCTCGTTCGCCACGTTGACGAAACCACTCGTAAATGTCCTTCGACTAACGATACGGCGCTTCCGAACGACCGCGAGCGATTCGAGCGGGTCCTGATTGCGCATCTCTCAAAGTCGTCACCTGTCGGGCTGCCGTAATATCTCGGGCTATAAATTTTGAAAGTGAAAATCACGCGATGGACAATTTAATTTCCAAAATCGGCGCGAGTCAGCGCGAGAGATCGCCTCTTTGTAATTAATCCGTTTTCAAGCTTGGAAAGTCTTCTTTAATGTCATTGTCATTAAAAAAGAAATCATCTGTTTACGACAAACACTTCTCTCGATATCCTGTTTCGTCGTAATCTCGAGGCGACTTAAACTTCCTCAATACCACAATTTCATCCGCAACTCACGCAGAGACCGTCGTTTTAAAGCTTATTCTCCTTTTTACGAGGCTCCCTTTTTCTCGCGCTCGCTTCCTCGTCACACGGCGAAGAGAATCGGATGACGCGCGGCGACAAGCGAACGGATGAAAGGGGACACTAAAAAACATAGGAAGGACGACAGTAATCGCCTCTGATTATTGAAGCCACCGGCAGCATACCGCGCTGTCCCCTTTGTATAAGGACCGGTCTGGGAAACCTCGCTTCGCCAACCACTAGGCACGCCGGATCACTATTGCTTTCTGTTAAATTGGTTTAGAACATGTCGTTTGAATTACAGTAAAAGCGCCTCCTAATCGATGCGGTCACGCAACGAATACTATGTTCTGATGTGTACTGTTTACCGACGTGATGACATTTAATTGGTAGAAACGAAGCAGAAAAAGAGTCAATTTAGTCTGTCCAGGAAATTTCGCCATTTTACGCGACGATGAACAAGCAAAGTGCTATTTAATAGAATATCCATCTATTAGTAGTTTTACGACACAAAGTAGAACCGAGAGTATTTGTCTCAATCTGATGTGGTGAAAAGTTCACCCATTTTCCGAAACTTTTTTAACCATTACGTAAGCAACGGTGCAATTAAGTTTATTCCATAAATGCAGTATACTCGTCTCTGTGAAAGCTGGCCCTCCTCAAGGAAAAATGGAATTTGCGAACTTGATACGGAAAGAAAATCTGAATCGACACTTTGTCGTTCTTTGATAGCCTCGTATGTTTGGACCTAGCCAAGTATTTGTGCGCGTGCATTGCCGATAACTTTTTTTATATAATTCCAATATACGCGTATGAAATGCGTGGACATTGCGTAGCCGCGCGGTAACATTACCATAATCGGATTCAGGTGTCACGGCGCGCACGGGAAAGTATCTAGTAGCGTATTATAAACTTTGGACACGCCTAATGCATGCGTGGAAGCCGATACGCCGCATACGCGGCATTGACAGTTTTTGCCCGGTGTCATTATGACGCTCGACGGCACAAAAGACGCCGTCGACGGAGGCAACCGAGCGTGACGTTCGCCGGCGAACAGGTACCGAAAGAATCGGAGACACGGGACGAAGAGGACGAGGACGACAACGGAGCAAGGACGTAGGACCGCGCGTCCGGGAATAGATACGCGGAGGAAAGCGGGCGTCTTCTCGAATACGCGAGCTTATCGATATCCGTGGATCGCGTCTGCCTTTTCTCTCCCACTCCCGACGACACTTCCTTTTGCTCGCTTTGCGTCTCTCCGGCAAAAATTAATGCGCGGAAGGTACCCGGACGGAGTTTGGGCGAATCCTTCTCGGCCGCTCGCCCCAGAAGCGACCGTGCGTGTCCGCTCGACCGCGCCGAGATCACTCTGCGGCCAGGATCGATGAAAACGAAAGGGGACATTAAGGAGCCGCACGCGCTCGGATTCGTACATGTTCGTCCGCAACTGAATTTTCGGGCATACCAACGATTTACGCTCTTTAAATCATATTCGGGTGATCGTGGCGCAGAAAAATGTGCTCAGCTTAGTTAATAAATGAACGAAAAGGTCCGAGTTCAAATCCAGCCGCACACACCGCTGGTTTCTTCGGACGCCAGAGGGAAGTGGCAACCACCGAGAGTATCCCGCCACACGTACCTCTTTAGGGGTATAGTCCTCCGGATTAGAGGTTTCCTTCGGCAAGGCTAATAGTCTACCGAAGATGAAGTAAGACCAAATGCTAAAGTACCAGAACGATCTGGATATAACAGGCTTTGAACCTAATACGAGGAAGAAGAAGGAGAAATGATATTCTTTCCCAACACCTCGGAAGACAAGACGTTGTACCAAGGGGGTAACCACTAGCTAAAATGTCCCACCGATTACATAATTTTCTTATATGTACGTTTAAAAATAGAAGACGTTGTTAAGAGCTGTTGGATTTCCGCAAAATATTATATCTTTCTGATTTTACTAATAAGCATTTGCTTGTAGAGGTAATTTCAATTAAGATTAGCATTCGGTTAGGTAGAAAACGTGTTTCCTTGCTCCCCCACTTTTCCCACCACTCTAACTATGGTCTTGACGAGAAGTAATATTGTATATGTATCTATTGTTGTTCTAAATTTGCGCGCAAAAGTGTATCAACTCACTGTCCTAACAGCGACTACTTCAGTCTTATGATGAAACAAATAATACGCGCTTATAGGTGTGAATTATGATATATGGTTATTCACTAAAAGAAGTACATTTTTGGGGAACATGAAAACAAGTTGAGAAAATGTTCAAATTTAATGTTCATTGTCTAACAAAGTGAAGAAACTTATGATTTCGTAACGATTTCAGAAACACTGTCCTATGATTACATGAAGTGCAGTTACCCCCTTGCGTTATACGGAAAGCGTAGGTACCACTTGATTACGCGAAGGAACGGGGTTACTCTGTCGCGATTGCGGGTCAGGCCGAGACTCGAGAGATTACGGCGCCTTATCCTTGAACGCGAGAGAGGAGAGCCCTTGTCCCCGATACCGGCGCGATCAATTTGCACGAAATATGCTGATGCGCGCGATATCGCGGCGCGACCGGATTTGCGGCGTGGCCGACGGTGCGTGACCGCCCGCGGAAGACCACAACAGAGGAGAGACCGCCATCCGTTACGATCGCGCCTTCTTTCGATCTGCGCCGAAGGATTGAATCGTGATCTCATTACGGCTGCGTTTTCATTATCCTAAATTATCGGTAGAATCCTATCCATAGATTCCCGAGGGATTCTTTCGGTGCTGCGGGCCACGATCTCATCCCACGTTGATAGAATCGAGCGGTTTCTTCGCGGAAAATTGTTACGTGGCGCTCGATTCAATTTACAAAAGGTGCAAAGCAACAAACTTTGCGCCTCGTAATAAGATTCCTTACATTAACATTCGGAAACAGCAGTAACGGGTTTCGTCGTGACAAGAAAAGTTGAAGCGATCGACGGGACATTTTTAATCGCGTCCTGCGTGCCTCGGTCGGTCTCCCGTGCTCAAGTCTGGTCGGTGAAAAACGGCCAATGTCGTGAGAAGCCAATGAGGCAACCGGTCGTTAGAGCCTCTCGGTGGTAGTCCGTTAAGGCGTAATCGCTTATCGGAGTCATGCGACCGTCGAACTACCAGTTTCCAAGTTTCGCCTAACTGCCGTCTATTCGGCGAGGCAAGGGCGAGAGAGATCGCAGGGGGAGGGAAGTAAGGAAATAGGAGAGGAGAAGTACGGGAGAGGGTACGGAGGCGATAGAACCTCGAAGGGAAAGGGAACCAAGCCGGTTCCGCTTGATACGCGAGGGGCGAGGCGAGGGGTGGGAGCTTTGATCGTAGCTTTGCAACCAAGTAACACCTTCGGCGTCGCGTGATAGCGGTAATTACTCAAAAATACACGCCCGGCCCTGTGTTCTCGCTTTAGCTCGGCCAACAAAACGCCTCGCCGATCGGTCATTACGTGCCTATCGTGCGCGTAAACGTCCCTCCGTTTCACCCACTTGCCACGCTAAACAGCCCCGGCTTAGAGGTGTCGGGACTTGGACGCGCGGCATGTCCCGGCCAAGTATAATCGCTCGCGGAGGTTCATTACGGAGGGGCGAAGGTCAATTATCCTCTCGCGAGTGAGATATATACGAAGCGCTGAGAATGATATAGGCCCGAGCGGCGTGTACACCAGAATTGAGTCCGTAACGTAACGGGGAATTCTCTCTCCGTCGGGGAATGTCTCTACTTGTTTCCGTAATCGCCATAATCCAAATAGCGAGCAATGATTGCGCCGACATGTAGCATCGCGCCGAAGGAGAAAGAGAGGAAGGGAAATTAAGAGCGCGAGCCGTTTGTATGAATTATAACTTTTCCTAATTTCACTGCGAGGAAAGGCTGCCTCCTGACGCTCGTTTTCTCGCGCAACACGGTCGCGCGCGATTGTTGCGAAACGACGACTTGTCGCGGCGTTGCGGTAAATCGAGGGGAAATAAACTTGAGAAAAAAAAACCCCCCCGTAATTGCCGCGCGGAGGAAATATTCTCGGTGACGTACGTATATTTGTCGCTCGACAAGTCGTTTAATCGTGTCGCTCGCCGCGGCGTATGAAAATTATCATTATACAAAGCGACAAAAACCGCGGACTCGCGAGCGAGTTTCACCGTTTCGCGGTTCCGATACCATGTTTCGACCCCACCTGTCCAGTATCTGCTATAGAGTCGTTACGACACGGCACGATATCGATATACAGACACTGGTAACTTCTCGCGGAGATATCGATCTGCCGCGAGGATAGTACACGGGTAGCGCGATCTACCGTGGAGAACGTTTATGGCTCGAATCGTGTAATCGCGATTCCGACTGCGCCGCTGAACGATGCAAATTAATCGTTACGTTATTATCCCACCTAATGGGGTCTATCTCGCCCGATGCGATCGCTAGCAAGACGATTGTACGCCGTGGAACACATCGAGAAATCTTCGTCGACGCAATTGTACGCAGATTTACTGCAAAATAAGCGATCGTGATGCGGCACTCTTCTCTCTTTAATATTCTCACGATTGTTTAAGGCCAGTTCTACATTGGTCGCATCGTAGTGTCGCGAGGGTCGTAGACTGGTTCTAATTTAACGCTGATTGGTCGAATCTATGATTTGCGACACTTGCAACGATACGATACGATCAGTGTAGAACTGGCCTTAGAGAACTAGAAGACTGCTTAAATCATGTGTAAAAACCAATATAGTCGTTGTAGACTTTGATTTCGCGAAAGATTTGTAAACGATAAGGGGGAACCGATCCGTCGGATCCTCAAGTTAAAGATGACACTTTTGTACACCTTTGAGCGGCTCGTATTGTATTATCTTCTAAATTTTTTATCTTCGATCGGAGGCGACGCTACTACGAAGCGGAAAGCTTGATCGCGACTTGCGTGGATGCAACTTTATTAACCCGCGAGACCTTGTACGGCCGCGTTTCTCTCCGTCTAACGTTTGCGCACTTATCTACCGGTTCATCGGGGATTGATATGCCAATTAAGCCGCATCTCGGTGCTGAGAATGTAAGTACACCGCGCGCCTTCGCTCCCGGAATGTTAATCCTTATATCGAACGCCAACAACCGACTACCTGCTAATTTCAAATCGTCGGGAGCGTTCTTTTTCGGAAGAGCCTTCAATTTTTTTCGCCATTAAAAATGCGCTTGTTAGAAAGAATTCAAATTTAATTATTAGGAATTAAATTTTGGAATCTCCGGATTTTTGCACGAAAGAATTCATATCGTTGGAAAAGGGGGAATTAAAATAAAAAAATGTCAGACTGCCAACCGGCATATTTCTGTATCCTGTTAATTAAATCGATCTTCCGAAACCCGCGTTCCAATATCCAGGAATTCAGATCCCTTATCTCGAGACGAACCTACCGCGCTCGCGTCGGCCGTTTCGCCGTTGGCACAAGGTTTTTGTCCTTCGATGCGAAAGTCGTCTCTTCCCGAGGGCCCCCGGTCTTTATGATTCCGCGACGAACGCGCGAGGCAGAGAAAAATGTCCGAGATGAGATCGGCGAGGGTCAAAATGCATGACAAATAACGCGGCTTGTCCACCGGCGGAATGAAACAAAACACCGGCCGAGGACGCGAACGGCGCTTTGTTCCCATTGTGCCCGGGTGTCACTTCGAGGTAGCGAGGTTCGCCATTCAGCCGAGCGACGGTGTCGGATCGCCATCAGATGACGCCCGATAAAGGCACGACAAATTGGTACCACCCGAACGACCGCCGCTCCCCGCGGAAGATACGCGCGGCGATAACGCCCGCGTCGATAACGCCGCGAGTTTTGCGCGTGAACCGGTGTCCTTCGAGTCCCCTTGTCCCTTCGCCAGTTACCTACGGGCGGAAGCCTCCTCGGGGAAGAGACCGAGTCGTTGCCACGACTGAATAAGCGACGATATTAATTTCATTGCAGAATTACCGAGCTCTCCGGACAATGTTAACAGTAACGAGCGGTATGCACGACCGCCTGCACTCGCGCGGAATGCACCTTGTATTCTTGAAACGCGCATCGAAAGCGTATCTTCGTGTGATTTAGTGTAAGCTCCCTGGTTTCGAAAGTGCTCAACATTTTATCGGAGCCCTCGGCTTTTTTTTTGTATCGAAAAATATCGCATGAAATTTTCTTTGCTATCTGATAACGCGCGCGTGAATGCAGATAAATTGCAATTTGCAATAAATTGGAGAATCTCACTCGGCCGCTCACTGAATATTTCGTAAAATTCTGTGAATGGATAACGCAATTTATACCTATGACTCGATTATCGAGTCGGCCGCGCGATAGCGGGTAGGCGAGCTCGACTTGTGTGGCGGATCACGGTTGGCCGATTTCGCGTTGCCGTTCGGCGAACGCCAAATCGCGCTAAATCCGCTCGACGTCTGTACGTCCGGTGACATGGGACAAGAAAGAAGAAGAGAAGTTTCGTCGACGGTAGGGAGGAGGATCTTCCGCATGATTTCTCGCGGACTTGGCAGGCGGCCGAAACGGAAGGCATTCGACCGTTGCGAACAAAACTGTAGCCTTACACGATATAACACTCGATTTTATCATCTAAAAAGAATTTAGTTATGAATTTTTTTCCAATTGCTTCGTTTCGTTCAGTTCAACATAATATCGCGGGTAAAATCGTAAAGTTTAAACGGCCAAATTTCTAACCCTTGGTATATTGTTAAGTTCGAAGCAATTGCGATCAGTAATATTCGTTCGTTGGTGCCATCTTCCCAGGTTTCGTTAAAAGAATTCAGAATTCATGCGAGAAACGAGAGAAAAGAAGTTCGAAAGTCGCGCATTTGTTATCCGTAAATAATATGTGTGTATTTGAGAATAATCGATAGCGATCGCTCGGTCGTGTACATCGCCGTATGCAGCGGGACACAATATGTTACTGTTATTCTTATTATAATTAGATATGTACGGCGCCTTGGACGAGGCACGGTTTTCCATCGGTGAACAAGTGCCGAGGCGGACAATCGCCGGATGACATTAACAGTTATTGAATCAAGATAACCGCTTGACACTGGCAAGTCGATACAAAACGATCGCGACGAGTCGGCCCTGGTACGAATATATATATATATATATGTATACACCGTGACAGAGGGTGGACGCGCGAGCGTGTACCTATAAAGCTGGTTCAATCACGAGGTACAAGCGATCGGCGATCGGTCATCGACTTGCTTGAAGACAGTGGCGTAATCTTCGCGGCATGCGCCGAACATCTCTTCTATCGATGCATAGAGGCGTGCTGCAACAAGATTATTACGACGTTCGCGGACTCGGACATTGCCGTCGAGATAAAGGAAACGTACGCGGTTAACTAATGCCGTGTGTCTTATCGTTTGCGGGCTCTAATACATTTCTTCTTCTTCTTCTTCTTCCTAGTGTATTAGGCTCAAGGCCTGTTTTGGAACATTTGGTTTTACTTCATTTTTGGTAGGCTGCTAACCTTGCCGAAGGAAACCTCCCATCTCGAGGGCTATACCCCTAAATGGGTATGTGTGGCAAGATACTCTCGGTGGTTGCCACTTCCCTTCGGGAGATTCCGAAAAAAAAATATAGGTAAATA
>NW_011967213.1:630263-657203 GCF_000949405.1 Vollenhovia emeryi | reverse complement strand
ATATTTACCAAAATATATAATACATTTCATATACTTAATATATTTATTTACGCGACGCGACCTACACGCGAAATACAAAACCGGTTTATTCGAAAGTAGGTTTATTTTCCTTAATAATTTCCAAGTTCGGCAGTAACGATGGGTATTAATGAGTCGACGCACGTTCACGCGATGCGTTACTTTCCGACGCCTCCCGGGAAGGAAAGTCGGGAGTCGCCGGCGAGAGGGGACACGGCTCGTCGGACGAGACGTACGTAAAGGTCTGTGTCCACGATGCTGGAACTTGGTCCAAGTTCTAATTCCGAGAAATGTGTAGCCAATCAAGCTTTTATGGAATAGCTGCAAGTTGATTGACTACACATTTCTCGAAACTGCAACTTGGACCAAGCTCTATCATCGCGGACGCGGGCCTTAAGGAAAGACTCCTTCGATCGAAAAGACGAGGGAACGTGTACGCTAAGGGATCGGTGACTAATGAACCGTGTTCTCAGGTGCTTTATTCGGCCGGTCCGCCGGTCCCGTTTTAGTAAATTACAACCATTACGGGCACTTGCCTTCGCGGGCGCCGATCAACGCCGAGGTGTCCATCCCGGCGCAATTCTCGTTAAATTAAACGCGCCGAATCAATTACTCGCCCGGCCTCATAATCGGCCGTGATGGCGCGTAATGAAACATTGCGTACCTGTCACCATAACGGGCATCTGCGTTTGCAAACGCGCGGGGAATTATCCGAGACGGGTGGCGCGGCGGCCGCGCGGTCCCATGCTTCTTCCCGTTACGTACGCGTCTGCCAGGAAGATACGACCACGGAGAGACGCAATTTATACTTACTCCGTAAAGGCGATAGTAATATAATGATGCCTGCGACCATTCTCGCGGCCGATGTCGCGTCGGTACTTTTCAACGTAGCAAATAAACGATATACCTAATTTGAGAGGAAAGCTCTTAATCGGCGTGACGTCGACATTGTGTCAAGATTTGAATAGAATATCAGCTCGTGATGAAAATTTAAAAAGTACTTTGGATGCATCGTTAATGCTGGATGTTCTCTTTCTCTTTCTTTCAAAAAAAGTGCAGAGATTTATAACCGATTATTAACTAACACTAATCTACTGATGGCTAAATTTTATCTCCGATGGTTGATTATGGACAAGTAAAAGTGTGTATTACTTTGTTGCTTCAAAGTTTCGTAAAGTGAAAAAAGTGCCATTTAATTTATTCCCTTTTTTTCTAAAGAAGACTTAAGAAACGTGTATGTCATTTTTAGTTTCGAGAATACTTGGTTGTACTCGCACAGTAAATCTGTTCACACTTTCCGGGTGTAATTATCAATAGCGGACATTATTGGCGATGGTTAGGTAACGCTCGGATAGCAAAGATATTTCCCCTAATTCAAGCCTTCGCCGGAGCCCTTATTTATGTATCTCCGCGGACTTTCATTCGCGGATTCATAAATATATCCGCGCGGCGTGGTGCACTCTCGGAGAGGTTTATCGTATACGTTGGCATCGGGCGACACGGGATGCGCGTATCTCGAGGGCTGACAAGCGTGACGGATGAGCGCCAACGCGGGTCAAGGAGCGACACGCCTTTTAAGGACGACGAACGACGGGACGCGACGCGACGCGACGTGCCCGCGCCAGGACGAATTTTCTGTCGGGAGTCCCGCGGGGGACTTCACCTTTACCGATTTGCATGAATCTAATTACGGAGTTCTCCTTTTGCCGTGAGAGAGAAACACTCGTGGCGGATACAGCGGCTGCATCGCGCGCTGCAAAACCGCCGGGCGTTTTCAACCGCGGATATTGGAGGCAAACGAAGAAGAGTGCATTAATGTCGAAACACCAATACGTAATCGTGAAGATACTTAAATTTTATGTGGCAATTTTCTGGCTACAAAATTAATTGGAGTAATTCGGATATCATATAAAATCCCATGGCAGTTCTTAAATCCTCTGTAGACAATCTAGAGTTTGCGTCAGAACAGAAGCTTACTTACAGTTCTATATGCTGTGAGTATAAAATTCTAATTAAAATTCGATGTATAGGTATACATTTAATATTTAACTTTCACATGATATTCTTTATTCTAAAGAACAAATATTTTTTATTTTGAAGTCTATACAATTATCAATAAAATTCTGTCTTGAATTCTGCAAATTGTACAATCATCTTAAAGGAGATTTTTTTTAAATTTGTCATGTTAAGTAATTTGCAAATTAATAAAATTGGTATGGCTCAAATGTGGTAAACACAAATTGGAGGAATAAAGGACTACGAGCCGTGGCAGGGTGTTAGTGTCTAAATATTTTATTCTAAATTTATTGCGAAAAAACATCACTTCTGCCAGGGTTTGAACCTGGACCTCCCTCTCGCTAGGCGGTTAAGTAATTTGATTTGTTGTACTGACATATATGTGTACATTCTATTCGTAATCCAACATTCATATATGCATTTTTCTTAACAAGACACCATAATTTCGCTCTCGATTATTATTTCCATTTGTTGGACTTTATGTCTCTTAACGTTCCGAGTTATCCGCATCATTGTACACTGATCTATGCGCCAGCTACATCATCGTTCGTCGATCTATTCGATCTTCACGCGCGTGAATAATCGGCTCGTTAGGTGTATCGTCCACCAAGCGAGTATCGATGTTGCCAGTCGTTTGTGAAATAATATATTTTACCGCTTCGCTTTATAACGTAATCGAAACTGGCTACGCCAGTGCGGCTCATAACGGTACGCGGCTATCGACAATAAACGACTGTTGATGATACGAGTACAATGTGACATGGCACTTTATGGGACCTCGAGTGGTTCATACATTAGCAGTTTGTGTAAAACCGCTGTTACACAAAATTTCTCCGACATGTTTGATTTTGTACTGCAACAACTCTAATCTAATCCGTACGTTGTCGACATAACTGCGCAAATTGGCCGTACAAGCCGCTTTATACGGGCAGGATTAACAGGAAGAGTAAAATTAACCTACATGCGTCTGACTGAGGTTTCCCGGAAACATTGACAATAAAATCAGGACGGGAAAATTGTCGAATCATCGCCGTGCTTCATTTTGTCTCTCATCTGCCGTTCGCGTCATTAACGCGCAAATCGCAAATTAAATCTACGTGGCCTAGTCGAGTGACGTTGATCTACTTGTACGGCTACGATCAGCGCACCTTTTCAGCCATGAAAGCCCAACGGGGTTGCCTCATTGAAAGATTAAGGCGCATTATTAAGAGCAATGTCTTTCGCACATGTTATGGTCTCACAATTGCAATTGGCCAGCTTCAAAACGTAACTGTAGTAGCAAGACTAATCGGTATACGATAAAAAGGGTCATAAATAAGAAAGACATTTCACTTTAATATGCAATAATCTGAAAAATTCTTGTAATCCTACTGTCAGAAGCCTATAATGACGTCTGTGAATATATAATATTAGAAGAACATTCTCCATACGCATATAATTTTTACATTAATTTATTATTTCTCACTGCCAGGCGTACTCCACAATTTCATCTTCTTCCTGTGCACACACGTACGAGTCTTTTCTTCAATTTCTAAACAAACAACGCACGCTGGTCATCTGACTCGTCCTGGATTTATGCGATCGCGATCGAGGTCCCATCGCGAGTGGCCGATAAGTTTCCACGTTGCCTTCGTCAACGGCATCGATTTGTTTCTGGTGCATAGTGCGCGCACTATGTAATGCACAAGTCATCTCTCGTTCCTTGCTAGTTCACTGGCCGCTTGATAAGTCGTTCTACGCGCGGCCTATACGCTCTCACAATGCGCTTCCGCAAAAGGAACACTCGGTCCGGACCTGTCCGCTCGAATCATCGCGATTATGCGTCGGGTTTATATTCGCGGAACCGACGATCGCGTCCCCGACGCACGGCATCAAAGAACTTTCCTAAACGATTTTCTTGTAGTATCATGTGTTTTATCTCCCACAACGTCGGAGACGCCTGCTCTCGCACTCCTAGTCGCACCTTGCAACGAAATGGTTTATTGTTCCTATCGAACGTCTAAATGAGCAAACTCGTGATATTAATAATCATGTCGCCGGCGTCGCGCCTAATATTTCATGCTATCCTATCTAATCATTTTCCGCTGGTTTCAGGTTCTGCACCGTAAATATGCATTATCTTTACACGCGAGCTATGCCTGCGAGAGATACGCGCGAGTAACTGTGTCTTTACTGATTTACTTCGCTAAAGGGGTCAAATATCAATTCGCTGATTTTAACGTACAAGTACAGTCTTTATGTCAAATGTTACCAACTTTTCTCTTTTCCCTCTTTCGTGCTAGGAATTGGTATGTTGATTGCTATACAATGTACAGCTATTTTGTATCTACAGAACTAATCAACTGTCCCTAGCAAATCTGCGATGTTCTAAAGAGATCTAATTAATTTAGAGACAATAATTTAACGAAGCTGTATATGTAAGAAAAACAAAGTTACTTGTTGGGTTTTTATTCGTTACGTCACGAGATTAATTGGATTTTCGTTGACGGCAATCGTCTCGTTGATGGGAATACGGGAATTTCGATTCTCAAAGACGTTTATGATTTTCCACGATTTCTCCACGGCGCGCGGGCTCCTCCACCGGTGTGTTTTCTATCGCGAGAGAGGCGGTGGCCTGGCACAGGATGGCCGTACGTACGCGCGTTGTAGCGAAATGCGCCGTTTGTGGTCGTTCGCAAATTGCCACGACGGCGAACTGTAACTTTCTCGCGCGAGCGCGTGTTATCCGAAGTGGAGTCGTGCGAGCGCAGCTGGACGATCGCCTTTCACGCGCGTTTCTTGCTCGCTAGACGAGTCTCGGACGTTTCCCGCCTCGTGTCTCTTCGTGGATAGCATCGACTAACTTTGGCGCAACTGCCGATGAAGCGTAAATTAAAATTATTTTTCTTTCCATTCTAACGAATGTCCTATTTTTCGAAGATTTATTATCGAACTTTGAGCGGAATATTTGACTTTTGCCTGTCCTCGGCCAATTTCGTCAACCCTCGGTTCAGTGTGACTGGACTACCAGTTGGCGAAGAAACGAGCCATTAGGACATGGGAGATAATTTCGAAACGGGCTGCCGGCTTCTACGCGGAAACGACGCTCGCGGAAGAATGATTTATAGACGGTGGCTCGTTATCGTGAAAGCAGAGGAGTTGTTCGGGATCGATCGCAATATGGATCACTCGTTGCCGTTGACACGTTTGGCATATCCGACCGGGCTATTTTTCGCTGTCGTAACGCGATCCTGATTTATGCGATTGATCGAAAAGCGACTCGCCGATAATCATAACATAGATGCACGTCGATAACTCGTGTTTGGACTCAATAAATAATATACTTGGCGGGACTTGTGTTAATGTATCCAAAAATTTTGCATGTCTCGTAACGCCATTGTCATTATTATCTTAAAATGTTTTTTTTTAATTTAAAACAAATTCAAAAGTTTAGAAGATTACTTGAACATGGTTTGTAGTCCTTTTCAAGTGATAACAGTCATGTTCCGTCGTTCGTGAAATCAAGATCAGTTCTTTTGATTTACCATACGGATTTACTGGCACAATTAATACTTGAAAAGGACCACAAACCATCGGAACGTTGCGAGTTTAAACATAAAAATTTGCCAGACACCATGGTCAAGTTAATCTTCTGAAGTTTTTAATTACTTCTGACGACTTACAAGATTTCCTCCAGTCGCAAATTCAAAAGAGTTTAAATTTAAATCAGACAAGATCGAGAAGTTAAAAAAGTGATTTAGGTGTTATTTTATTCGGGCTTAATTTTTCTCTGTCCGCTTCCGCTTGAAGTTAGATACCTACATAAGGCCTCTGGCTGGAAATAATTAACGAGCGTCGTGCAGCATGCGACGAGCAAGTATCGCAAGTGAGAAAAAGGGTAGCAGGTGGAGTGGGGTAATGTCCTCTCCATCTCCGTCGTACGTTGGTCGATTTGTTAAGCGTACACACCTGCCGGCCATCGTTCCGGGACAATAAGCTCTATCTCGATCTCACGAAAGGTTCTCTTACCGTCTTGCCAGCAGCCAGGCTCACGGGGGCGATATATCGCTCGAAATCATCGTGTATAGCGTTTCACTGCGAAGGTAGCTCGGCCATTGTCCTTGGGCGTTTAAGTAGATACCCCCGTCTCGGCCGCGTACAGTCGATAGAACTAGTTCGTCGGTCTCTTCGGACAGATCGTCTCGATTAACGATCATAATACGTTTTCCCTGTTAAAGCGCGGCTCTTCCGGCCTTTATCTGACGCGAGCCCACGAGCGCGTCGATCTTAATTAACACTTACGCTCACGTGCGTGAGTAACGCGTGAAAGAATCGAGGAAAATCCCAGATCCAGCTTACACTTTGCGCATTCTGCCCGAAGCAAATCGATGTTCGTTGCTTCTTCCTCAAGTGAATACTTAACTTTGGTAGCGAATGCGTATCGTATAACGCAGATAATTCCCGTCGTGAAAATATACATCGCGCGTAGAGGTGGATAAATGAGAAATAAAGAGGCTGAAAAAAAGATGAATATTGAAAGAGCCTAGAGTGGAATACAGGTTCACGCGGGGAATCGGAATTCCTTTCGTTGGCAATTGGATCATATCTGATGTATGCGCAATCGACATCCCGGCAATAACACTTGGTGTAAATGGACTGGTTTCGTCGACTGTACTGCCGAGAAAGTGGTGTTATCGTGGCGCGAGGTGAACCGAGTACGGCGAAGAGAGCCAAGTCCTTGCTGCTCGAGGTCTCCGGTATATTAGATTAGTTCGAGATCGTGGCCGGTCTGGTATATATTACTCCCGGGTCTCGTGATGAACTAAGGACGTCAGGCACTACCGTGATTAGTTCCCCGGCTAGTTGTCGTCTCTGCGGGACGTCTACGTCTTGTGTTAGTTCTGCCCGTGTCTTGGGTTACCGCTTCTCTCCACGTCGATTTCCGCGTCCCGCGTCTCGCGCTCTCCCCCCGGCCCCCGCGGTTGTTGGCTACCGCGCGAATCGTCCAGCAATCTGAACTAGGTACCTCGGGTGACAGCCTCCGCGCTTCGGTCTTCTTCCTGGATCGCGGTAATTTAAAACGCGCGAGGAAGAGACTGGCGAGCCGTGCTGCCTCGAGCACGCGAATAAGAACACCATGGAAAGGTCGGCATTGGCATACCACTTAACCCTTCCGATGTCGTAGGGATATATGCGCCGGCGGCGCAATACTGGTTTTTCTGATATACCGGGCTGTATCAGAAATTACGTGCATGCTTTCTTCGCGTCGTAGATATCGCAAATCAAGCTCGAGAAGAGGAGATGGCCGTGGAGGCATCTACCAAAAAAAAAAAGAACAAAGTATCAAGTTAAACCATAAGATCCTTCTAACGCCGTGCATATTCGCGGATTATATAGACGCTGCGTGGAATATATTATCTGCGTTTGCCACGATTGTTGGAATAACCGGCTCCGCGTCGGTTCGAATGCGGTGAGAATCCTCGGAGGAGAGGAAAAAGAGAGAACATGTCCTTCGTGGCCTCGACCTTCGAGCACGTTCGCGTCGCACGATTCCCATTGCTAACGGTCGACCGTTAGCGGACCTTGAGGAGTTCTTGGGGGGGAAACCTCGCGTAATTTACTTGTCCAGTGCCGACGGCGTCGATCTCGTTAACTCGCCGATCGGGGATTAAAGGGAGAAAGAAGAGGGAAGGGTGGCGTGGAGAGCGCAGTGCCGAGCAGTTCGGCCGGTACGATCGATCGATGAATCATGCGAATTCAGAACGCGGCTACTGTACGCGCCGGGAACGCGGGACGCGCGTTTTCGGAGCATCCTCGGTAAACAGCTATGCAAATCACTTATGTATCGATACCGAGCGGGCTCTGGTATCTTGTACGCGGGTATGATCCATAGGCGACAGAATACACTCGTTTTCATTTAAAAAGAATTTCTGTATGAACAATCTATGTGGTATATTTATGAGGAAGTCAGTGTTTCTTGTACACGCATATACTTTGAAATAATGAAAAAATTTCTGGAGATCAAAACTCGACAGATTGCGAAATTTCTTGCTGGTGTTTTCTTCAGGAAAGAACGTTACCGGCGCCCATGCACCAATGCGATAAGAGCTACCGATCGTCAGCCTTTTCTTTCGTAGATTGTCCCAAAAAATCGCTAATCTGCATGGGCGAGATAGCGATTGTCCCTTCTTTCGTGTTTCGGCTTCTCTGGTGGCCGTTTAACGCTCGTTAAGCAGAAACCGGAATGTTATTAACCCCACATGGTTGGCTATAATGACATGATGACGATAACGCGATGCGAAAATGGATCAATTAGAAGGAGACGCGATAAAGGGTTTTCGTACGAAGAAGGATGAGGGGATTTCGATGAAAGGGAGACGGTGAAGAATTTTTTTTTTCAATAATCTCAATTTATTTCGATGCACGTTTATCCTTTCCCAATTTATTAATACTCGTCTACGCAAACATTACAGACGCTAATTGATTATGTCAGTATTAATCGAGTAACGTTAAGTATGAGTCATGCAATGTATTCTATAAAAATTTACGGCATTCTAAAGTAGAAAATTTATGACAGATGTGAAACTCGTCGTAAATACAACTCCGTTTAGATCAGGCAAATTCCAGGGGTCTTAAGTAAACCTACGCGCCGCTTTGAGATATAAATGTCAATTTGATTTCATTCGAGATTTAAACACTTTCTATGCTGATAGTGATTCTCAGACTATTGCGCATGCATAGCTAGTCGAGTTGTTTCCAACGTTACTGCATTTCTCGAATTGTACGAATCAGTTAAGATTGTGAAAGAGGAAAGAGGCTGCTCCTTCTCGCTCGTATCGAGGCAAGAATATGGATATAAATATAACGGATGGAAAATGCAGGAAACGTAGGAGGCATAGTTAAGAAGAATAGATGTGATGCGCACGTCTCTGTGTAATCCGTGTAAGTATATTAGTATCTCGCGCGGTAGATTTTATTTCGAGAAAAATCCCCGCCGACGACTAACTGAGGTGTACCGCGTTAAATGCTAACTATCGGCGGGAGCTCCTCAATAGCATCGCACGAAGGCAAAGATTCGAGGGTGAATCGCTGTCACTTTGGAGCTTTAATTGGTGGTTCGGCAGCCTGCGATTTAAGGCGCATCGCGAGACATTCGTTCGTGTCTCGCATACGAAATGGACACGCACGGCAACTGCCCCGTTAACTTTGTCATTCGGCGCTCGCGAGTGTATCTTATTCGTGTCTTCGCCCGCTTAACGTCCGCCACTCGAATGTCACCGAGATCCTGCTAATTGGACGCGATGAATTCACCGTACGAGAGAGGGTATGAGTGAGCGAGTGCGTGAGTAAATGAAAGAGTGAGAGAGTGAGAGAGAGGGGGGGGGGTCCGTGAACAAACGATGTTAACCCTTTTCAAGGCTGGTCGATACATTTATTCGTGAGCGCATTAATAAAACAATATATTTTATAGGACTTCACATATATAAATTTCCTAATATTATTATATAATTTATTATTAGTGTCATATATTGCTATTATTGAAGAGTTTCTTAATTAACATGATTGCTTTCGAGTAAAACTTTACGTACAGGATCCATTTTGTTTTAGAGCTGAAACATTTAGGCCAAACATAGAAAACTAGATAGTATTTTAACTTCTTTCTCATATGGTACGAAAGGAACGATTGTTTTCTTGGAAACATTGTTTACCGAGTTCACTTTCTTCCCCGTCTCGGATGATCCATTCACAATCAGGACAATAATCGGGCATGGTGAACTTGCGTAAACTCAGAATTACAAAGATGGAAGCGGGGCTTCCTCTCTTCTCGCGGCTAACAGGCTCGAAAGCTGCCGCCTTCTCGCAGTCGCGCGGACGCCAAGTCCAATGGTCGTTAAATTTAATGGGCCCGCTCGTTAATCCCGCATGTAGCTCGCGTGCGCAATTACAAATTACGCAAACGATTGCGTCCCAGCGATGTAACGGGGCCCGATGCATTTTTTAAATAATATTTGTCAGAAAATACGAGGAATGGGGAAGAGAATTAAATGCGGCACAGCACGGAACTCGAGCGGTCCGCCTACCAAAAAATTCGCGACGCGACATATTCGAGGACACGTGCTACGATAACGGCCGCGCCGTCGTCGAATTAATGCGCGAAATTGGCGCGAACTGCGTAAAAGGGCGCTGCCAGGATGCACGGAAGTATTTCGCTTGTCCCGCTTGTATATGCAAATAACGATAATGTAAACACAGTCGTTGTGCATGTGCGTTAACATTTTTGCGATTTGATCAACGCGACGGCGAGACCGCACGCATCGGGCTGTAAACGGCGTCGAGCCGACCCGCATGCGAATCGGTCCGGTACCGCAATGTCCTCGAGCACTTTCGTCGTGCTTATCGTGGACTCGGGCATAGCCTCTAAAGTGATACGATATCCGGGCAACATCGAGATTATCGCATTTCGAATTTTAAGCACTGCGCTCGGGCGAGGGGGATAAGAACGAGAGTTTTTACGACCACTTGAACGTTGTAAAAATTTATGTCCACGTCCCGTCGTGCGGACCGCTTCATACAAGATAATTACTTATAATTACTTATTGCTCAATCGTCATCCGCGCAACAAGACGAACGAAAGAAAATGGGTTAATTCGGGCGTGCGCGATATTAACGGGCATGCACGTAATTAATTTCGCGTAGAAATTCGCGCAGGGCGTACTTGTCACGCGCGAGATAGCATTTACGCATTAACGCGCGAACTATGAGGAGAGAGAGAAAGAGGGGGGGGGGATAGGGAGAGGAGAGGAGAGAAAGAGAGGTAGAACGTTGCCTTTCAATTATAAATCGGCGAGCGCGTAACGGGCCGCGAGCGGCGACGCTTACAAAAGGCGAGTCAATAAATCTGTCAATATTAATTCACGCCTAATTGATTCCATTAGCGGTGATTTTCTAGCCAAGGCCGCGCGCTCGGGACCTGCAATATACCGATATACACCGCGCTCTCGCGCCCCGCGAAATGCATCGGCTCCTCGGCGATCTGTCCGCCGAGGAATTTATTCTGGGATCGATCGAATCAAATTCACCGCGAGAGAGGAGGTCGGAGGTCGACTTCCTGTTACGATTTATCATTGAGGACCTGTCGGACGGCACTGGGAACGCTGGCAACATTTTTGTGCGAGCCGTAATGCCTGTAGCTGGTATTGTTCGATACATAGATTGCAAACTTTCTTGCGAAATGTCTCGATCGAGCTCGACTCGTAAAATTTGAAAACTATAAGTCGCATGATCTCATGAGTGAAAGGCTATGGTAGCTTTGTGAAACAAACGTCGATCGCTATTTTTACATACTTGACACTGTAGTGCATAGACATAGTAAATATAGACTGAGCGTCCCATTGAATAAGCTGAAGCTTGTAAAGAGAGAGACGGAGAAGATTTAAGAAGACTTTCTTTCTCTGCCTCACCATCGTAACAAGGGAGAATCACGCCTGTGTAGTACTGCGCAGGCACGATTCTTTTCTTTTACGATAGTGTAAGACGGAGAAAGAAAGTCTTCTTAAATTCTCTCTCTCTTTCTCTCTCTCTCTCTCTCTCTCTCTCTCTTCACAAGCTTCAGCTTATTCAATGGGACGCTCAGTCTAATATTTACTATGTCTATGTTGTAATGTTACCGAGGGGAAAACTGTTGACCAAAATCTTGTACCCCAATACCCACTAATGCCCAGTAGGCATTACTTTATTATCTCATTATCTTATTTTGTGTTATTTTGTCTTTGTAATGCTCCAGGGCAAGGCCTAATGCCCAAACTAATGCCCCAAAAATGCCTAGTAATGCCCAGTAATGCCGCAAATCTGTACACCACAATGCCCTCAGCGGTTTCCCCCTCGAATGTTACGCACGTCGCTCGATCCGTACATCGTTGTCTTTACCTCAATGGTCCCGGATCGGATTCCGAGATACAACATCGGTTGCGCGAGAGATGGAGTCGTCAGCGATATAAGAGACTCAAGGTCGTAGGTCATCGCTGTTAATGCCTGTTGGCTGTCACGACGTGTCCGGACCGGCACGATTTCGTCATCTCTCGCTGAACAATTTCGCAAATCAGCGCGCGCCCGACGGATCCTTTTTTTTTCATCGCGGTCGTTTCTGCTGAGTCGTGACAAGTCTCGGATCGGGCTCACCTGATTCGTTCTTGCGACACTACGCGAAGTTGTGCAGATCGAAATAAACAAAAATAAATGATTGTCTCGTGGGTATTTCTCATCGCGTTCTTGCGCAAAATATCGGCCATCGTTTAAATAAGTCCTATTTATGTTTCGCGCCGGACATTTATCGCGGTTCTGGTTTCGTCCGTCAATTTTGCAGCAAACAATTACGTAACATTACTAATATTATATAATACTAGTGCATTATAAGTATACAGAATGCAAACCCGAATTTATTAGCTTCCAGAGAAAATTACAGATAAAACACCGACGAGAGGAATATATAAACGAAGACACACGTACGAAAAGAGCAAAAGAAAGTTAAAAGTCTGAATAACTACAGAAGAAATAGCAAAAAGGGCGCGTATGAAAGGAGACAAAGGTTACGCGCGAAAATCGATAAGTTGTCCGCGAAGACAAAGAGCAGGGGTTCAATAAGGATTTCGTCTCGCAGGAAGTATGTCAAAGAAACGGGCAGAGGTCAAAAATTACACGGTTGACCGAGCGAACGGAGCGAAAGAGGACTGCGTGACGATCGTTCCGGCTGCTGAGCAAAACCCCCCCGCGTCTCGGCTGATCCGTGCTGCCCTTTTCCGTGGCCGCTGCCGTCTCCCTCGATCCTTCCTCGGCCCCGCCGCTTCCCTCGTTACCGGCGAGAGCGACTAGCCGTAATCAATTTCGCGCATTGATTAATACGAAGTAAATGAATACCTGGGAATCGTTGCGCGAGCGGCCGAGATGATTTATCCGGCGCGGGTCGGGGGTGCCCGGCCACGCGTAATTATCATACGACAGCCGATTAAAATTGAACGCGGCCGCGCTCGCGTTCAACATCAATTTCAGCTAATTACATGCATTTTCATGTCCATGGTCCAGTGCGTGTTCGCGGATCGGTGCCGGCCGTGCGCGACGGAAAAATCAGCCGATACGTGCCACGGACTCGATCTCGGGGCCTAACCCGGGGTACCATACCGGGATAAGCGATCGCTGACGCGATCGAGGACGATGAACCCCCCACCGACGGCGAGAGACTCCACCGGAAGGTTCGTACCCTCGGCCACGTTGTGCCGGCCGGAGGCCGATTATCCTCGGTTAACGTCGGTAACGTGTCGGATAAGTGAGTGATTCTACCTAGGATGCGGTATCGTCGGATAATGAGCCCGACATAACCGCCGCGTGAATATAAAAAGCGATTACATGCGGTCGCTCAAGATCGTTGCAGTCAAGTTACATCGTGCTTGGGAAAGAATCACCCATCGCCGGGGAGATTTCATTCAATTGGGAGGAACGAATTCTGCGCATCTCTGTCCCCTGCGCGCGCGTTGTTTCCCACGGTTCCTCCTTATATCTTCCAAATATCGCCTTTTATTTTTTAAATCACATTTAGCGTTTAGCGTTTTATGCTGTCGCATTATTGTCATCTTTTTCCTCCGTGCAGATTTGATTTATTTACATTTACTTGGCTGTGAAATAGAAACTTTTACGATGCACAGCGTATTATTTTATTTTGCAGTTACAATATTTTGTTTGACTAAAATCATCTATTTGTAATCTTATCTTTGCCTGCGGCTTATGAATCTTCCTGCGCAACCCTCACCCTTCGTTTCGGTTCAAACAGAGCTGCGGGGTCTTACCTAAAGAGTACATTTTCACTGATTATCGCAGCGGATTGTATGTGCTTCATTCTCCTTAGTCCTGATTGGATCGCTCGGTGTTTCATTCGTTGTTCACGCTTTTACCTTATAAACTTCCTTATTCTTATCGTTCATCCCAATCGAATTACTCGATTCCTGAGTAACACAAGCTCGATTACCAAGCTCCGATTAACATCCACTTGCCAATTCGGACCTGACGCTTCAAGCACTGATCATCTAAAGAGGTTCATCCGCTCTTCGATCGCCTCGCTTTTGTTCAGTATATACTTTTTGCATATCGACAGCTTGAGCTGATCTTAATTTGAAGAAATGAAGAAAGTATTTTACCAAGAAACTATAACGATTACTACAAAAGTACACGGTGTGAGTTGAAAAAAACAATGATTTAACACAAATCGGAGTAACAATGTTATAATAAACGATTAAGAGGATAAAAGCGGGCCATCGATTACAATGAGACGACACGCTGCGCTACAAGGTCGACGCGTGTAACTGAGTAAAAAAAAGAAGGGAGAGAGAGAGAGAGAGAGAGAGATTGCCGTTGAGATTAAAACATCGAGAGGACCTTCTACGGCAGCCACGTCAATTAATATCTCGCGGGCCCATTATTAACGTCCGTGGAAAGCGACGGCGATGCCGTGGAGCGCCAGCTTCCCCGGCGACTTAAGGCGCTTCAGGAAACCGAAATAAATTACGGCGCGGAGAGAGGTGCATATTTAATTCGAGCAATTAATGCCGTCTTGTAAAACACGCCGCTGGGGGGTGGCTGTTGCTGTAGTCCTCCCTCTTTCCTGGCAGTAATGAGCCCGATAAATCAACTGGCTCTGCACTCGAAACTTCGCGGATAACTTTGGGCTCCTGCAGTTTCTTGCTGCTGGCTTGCCGGGACTTTGCCGGGGCGTACCTCCGCGCGTACCTCGTCTAAATTGATAAATGTGGACGAAAGGCAGCGCGAGGCGCGATGTACAAGCACTCGTAAGAGGCATCTTTCCAACCGTTGTGTTCTCTAATTTTCCAGTGACATGGATTCTTGAACGGCGGACGGAACGTCACTCATAGGCGATGGCTTTTGTTAAATTTCTATCGTGGTTTCGATCACCATTACTACCGAATCGCAAGTGTTTACGTATTATGAGCGCGCGAACCTAATATTTAAGTAAAATTACGGGCAGTAAAACATTATAGGTAATTTATAACTCGGCCGATTTGCCAAAGTTGTAGTTATCTGAAAGAGCCCCTCGTGTCTGAAAAGTCAATGATATACGGCGACGCGCGCTTAAACGCAATTACGAGGCGTGAAGCATCTTCCGCCTGTATCCACAAATCATTTAATCACCCCGGTTGAAAGACGCTTTCGCGCAAATTTCACCGTAATCCTTCGTCGTTCCCTCGAATTTATGGCGATTAATTAGGCATAAAAATCTTGGTCGTTTGGGAGGAAAAAAAATGCCACAGATTGCCCCACTTAATCCCCGGCTAACCGCCTTCTGCAGTGGGGATGACGCCTCCTGACGTCCCTCTGGAAATTCATTAAAGCGGTATCGCGTTTATTCCCGGCACGATATCCCCCGCATTGTAACGAAACGACATAACAAATGTATAATCCGCTAATTAAATTATGTCAACTTTGCGAGATTGCCTTTTGAGAGTTTGATCAAACTCATTTCGTCGAACTTAAACTGGTTAAACTAGTTTAATTGAATAATTAAACACCAAACGCTTCGTACAACCATTTTATTTATTAGAATTGATCTTCGCTTCAGTTATGATAAACATATTAGATCGCGTCGACGTGTGTAGATAAAGATATTTTCGGTCCTTCGCCTCGTATTTAAATACTTACGAGGGTCGCGCAGAGACGAATTGGCTCTTTGTGTGACTGGTTTATCTAAGCGAAGGTTGTTTCCATAGGTTTCCGTAGATACGACCTCGTAATATGGCTTATTAAAATTACAGACGCCGCGGTGGAAGGGCCCAGGTCCAGACCACATCTCGTCGAGGGACAAACCGCGACGGAGCCGAGACAGCTCGTGACCGAAACGGACATGGACCAGGGGTGGCGAAGAGAGGTAAGTTCCGAGTTCATTCCATGAGGCTGCTTTATGCGGGCATCCAGAAGCCCAACCGCTAGGGATTACTCTTCTAGACCCGCACGGACTCGCGGTGACCGCGAGCAGACGAGCTCTCTCACTACGGCAGTGTCCTGGATTAATGTTATTGCTTTGCTCAGTCTCCTTTGCTCATCTCCTGTTCACTTTTCGTTGACAATGCGACTGTGAGCTTGTCAAATCTGTCGTCGAAGCTAAATGAAAGAGTAACGGTGACAATTCTTGTGAAAACAATGAATTGCTAAATTCATTCATTCGAAACTTAGTTCGTCTTCGTACATCTTTATTATACTTCAATATTTTTTTGCATATATTAATAGTTAAAAGTCGGAACCTGCCACATTTATTTAACGCGCGCATGAAAATATTATCGTGCGCTAAGCCCCGTGTTTACCGAACGCTACAATACGTTTCTTTCATAAGAGTAACACGTGTACATTGTACTGTAATTGCATTTAAATTTTTTAAACTAGACGATATGAAGGTAAAGAAATGAAGAAAATTTCGATCTTGCGTTATTATTACGCTGTTACTCGTTATTGATTCTGAGATACTTTATACATTGTAAACGATACTTTGCCTCTTTTATCTGATTACAGTATATTAATTTTGGAATTGAATAATTCTTTAAAGACATTATCTCCCGAAAACGAATAAGCCAATTTCCTAACTGCCGTCTTGTTGTCGCGTCTACTTTCTGTCGACTGACCATTAATCGTCGCCAGTTTCTAACAATCAGTGCTGCCGGGAATGAATTCCGAATTGACAACGGGACAAAAATTGACCGCGCGATATTCGCCGGTGCGAACGCCATACCGCCGGCGATATTAATTACGATAATCACTACCAAGTTGATAAATGACCGTCCACGATCAGGGCGCGACGATCCGCGCGGTGTCTATTCACGCGGTCGTCGCTATCCGGCGCTCGTGACAACGATCTCAGTCGCCGGTGTAGGTAATTAAAGTCGGCTAATGAAGCTTCCACTCGGAGGATGTGCCGGTAGTCGCGCGAAAGGCCCGGTATCTTAGATCGAAAAGTCCCCTTTCAGGTTGTGTTAATAAGTCGCCGGATACCCGACGATCGAGTCGCCGCGTTCGATCCTCTCGTCCTATCTCCTTCGATATTAATTATACCGTGCTGCATTTGATCTCGCGTAAATGCAAAACGTCACGCTGACAATAATCGCCGGCGAGACGCAGGTCCGCGCGATCGAGTGCGGAGCACGACGCTCCGCTTTTCCGCTTCTTCTTGTCATTTCTCCGGTCGCGCATTAAACGGGACCGTTGCGGACGAGATCTGTTCGCGATCAATACTCACGTTTTACGCTCAGACGTGTGTGGTCGAGGCCCGGCAAATTGTGAGCACGCTTATTGCGCCGGAGTTCGATGCGAATCGCAGTCTAGCAATTTTAAATTACGATTCCATTCCCTCGCAATTGCTGCGATTCGTTCGCAATCGCGGGAGACGCGGCGAGGCGAACGGCGATGTCATTCCGAATCGCACGTAGCTGCTACAGCGCTTCAGCATCCGCTATTGTACCTGATTAATTGTAATACGAATAGTATTCGCCTTTGTGGTTTTACCTTCCCGTTCTCGCGCTGTTGTCGCGGAATTCAGATTTTATCGCAAAGTGATAAACAATCGTTCGGCGTATTGAGTGAAGATCTATCTTTTCTCATTCTTAAACTCTATTTCGAGACACGTTGTACGACGCGTTGTACAAAACCGTGTTTTCTCCTGCCCATTCTTCTTTTCCGCGCGCATTTACACCTGCAATTTATAACAGTCACGAAGAGCTGTCCGACGTCGCGCGCGCGGGCGAGAGAGTTAATGCGCGGAGTTATACGGTCCACATTCTATTGCTGCTCTCCGGATGAGAGTGCAAGATGCCCGAGAGACGAGAGCGGGACGATAGAATTCATCGTGTCGTCACGATACATCGCCGGCGGCGAGCTTGGTGTCGTCGAATGGAATGCCGAGGGTTCATCCATCGAGCGTATCCGTCAGCCTGATACTGGGTGTCGAGTTCTTCTTCTTCTTCTTCTCTTCGGCGCATAAAAAAAAGAAATAAACAGGATACATTCATCGAGGGGGCGAGAAACGGCATGGAGACGGCCGCGGACTAGTGACAAGAGCCGTAATTACGCTAAACGATTCCCGAGGTGGGCAACGGAGTGGCTAACGATTGTAAATGCCGGTCGACGACGAGAAGAAGACGACGACGACGACGACGGGTCCTCTCGTGGAGGTAGCCGTCGCACCTTTCAAGAGGCTGTTCCACGTCCTTGCCTCGTGTGAATCGAAAGATTAGTCGATTCACGGCGACCGCGGCAATCGCTGATTTACAGTCTCACGCCGGATGATGATACGTTAACGTTCCATCGGCGGAAATAATTCGATGCAATCGCGATCCAGTGAACGATGGATCGGGAAAACGTGACTTTTAAGAACATCCTTCTGTTGTGTACCACATTCGACAAATGTACGTGTTTACCGCGGGAAGAAATACCGCTTGTTTCTACGCCTATATGTTTTCTTCTTACGTTCTTCTTACATTTCTTCTTTCTGCACATGACCAATCGATAGTAATCAAACAATACGTCAACGCGAAGCGATTGAAAAAAATTCAAGTATTAATCTAAGCAAAGAATCGCGTTTTCAAAATGTTTTTTTTCTCATTTTCCTACGTTCTAGAGTCTTAAAGTGATCGCAAAGCTGTACTTTTCTTTTATCGCTTTGAACAATTTATTAGCACGCAGCAGTCTCGCTAATCGAAGGGACACCTGAAAAGCCGACACACCTTTCTCGAGATCGGAAAGTGAGACAAACTCGGGAAAGCGGTCTGATATCATCGAAACGGGCGCAAACTCATTCCCCGGTAATTACATAACGCCGTCGTAGTGTAGAAACCAAGCGAAGTTCGGATGTGACGGAGCCCGCTCGCGTACGTAGTATCGGCTCACTTCTTTTCGAGAGCGCCTCCCCTTAACGATCTCTCACACGATACGGCCTAATGACTGGCACCAGGTGTCTCTCTCCTTTCTCTCTCTCTGTCTCTCGCCCCTCCTTCCCTCCCCTCTCTCCCTTTCTTCTTCTCCGCGCGGCCCGATACGGCATTCGAAGAAAAGCAATGCCGCATTCTGTATCCCGACCAGCTCGGTGGACCAGAAATCGAGCTGCAAGTCACGGCGCGCAGGGCGAGACGAGCTTCCGAGCTCTCGCGCGGCGAACGCGCGGCAAACTCACGAACCTACACACAATCGCGCAGGAATACACGTTCGCGTGCGGAACACGAGCGTACGTACTCATCCCGCGGATCCCCTGGCCTCTCTCTCTCTCTCCATCGAGCGTGTGTTTCACGGTTTCTTTCTTCTCCTGTCTAAGCGGCACCTCTTTCACGCCACCCTCGCTCTCGAGAGACGAGAAGGAGCCGCTGGAGGAATCCACCTTATTGACAGGTTCACGGCTTCCGAAGATATTCCCTCGCCACATTATCCGTGGCACGTCTTCTCTCGCGCGGCTCTCCCCCTTCTGGCCCCCCTTTGTCCAGGAACCTGTCTGTGCACCAAAGTGAACTTGTCGTCGATGCTTGGAATAGCTCGGCTAACGACGCGAACCGCTTAAACCGTTCAGCCTGAAATAGAAACCCGATACGAGTAAGCGACAATATCGCGAGTCTCGAAGTTACTCTTTTTTTTTCAAATAAAAAATTGCACGCATATGTACGCCGTACGTGGAAGATACGTCGTCAACGATGGAAACGACGTGGCTTGGAAACTCCAGCTCGTAGAGAAGCATTTGTAATAAAAGAAAGAGATTTATTTCGGAGATTCCACATTACGTCTCTCGCTCCGATGACACTCATCGTCTCGCGACATAACTTTGTCCGCCTTTAGGGCTTAGGAAACGATGGCGAAAGGGGAAGGAAGAAATGTCTGTGTGCACGAGTGGCAGCACCATTAACACCTCCCGGACAAATCACTCGATTTTCTCGGACGATTTTCCCGCAGCACGTCCGACAAATAAGGAAACACGATGTATCACCCGTGGGACGACGACAAGGGGGCCAGAGCCGGATAGACGGGACGGCGGTGGTGGTGGTTAGAGGTGGTTTACTGCCTGCCGGTAATGACGAAACAGATGGCCTCCTCTCCGTAGCGCAAGGAGCTCTATCCGGCCGAAGGAGAGAGGAAGCGTCCCGCAGGAAAGAAGGGCCAGGAGCTCTCTCGCAGCCGAGGATCCTTGATGAAGTGCCGCCATTATCGGTACAGGACAAAACCCACTTCTGCGCCAGCGGACGGCACGTAGCCCGAGTGACTTTATTACCCGCGAACACACGCGCTTCCTCAAGTCCCACTGTGGGACCGGCGAGTCCGCTCATGTACAACGGCAGGATCTTAACGAGCTTAGCGGCCATCGGGCCTTTTACTGCCGCTACAATTGCACGGGACGTAGAAAGAGCCGTTGCTTAAATTCCGAAATGCGGGCGTAAGCGTAACGAGAATAAGATGCTGCTGCTGCTAATTACAGAAGATACGACGGCGGCGATTGCCTTATCTCGCGTCGTGATGATTTTTAATTGAGGAGAGATACGATTCTATTAGTCGAACGTTAGTGCCGGGCATTCAGTCCTCCAATTTGTGCCGTATCTTAATAGCAGTTTCATCTGATCGCATAGAATGGCTTATAAATAGAGGAGAATCGCACGACGCATGGTACACTTTATCTTCAAAATTTATCGTTGACAATATCAATTAACGTAACGCCTCAGTTAGATGTAACATAGTCTCGTGCCTTTTACTTCAACGTTCAGTATTAAACGCGAAATCAAAGTGGAATCGCACATTATCCTGATAATTAATAATGCGTCGCGTATATGTAACACTTTAATTTACTTGCGTGGAAGTGAGTCTGCGCCATTTTACCATTATTATCAACTTTTACGATCGCATTTAAAAGGAATCGCTCGTCGTGATGGACGTTTTACAACGTCTTTTCACCGGCAATTACGTGCGTAAAACTCATGTTTCCGATTACGAGTTGATATACGAGTACAATCGGAATTGAATGTACGACATAAAGGCACGAGAAACACTCGTCCTCGTAAGACGTAGTAGAGTTCGAGCCATCGGCTTGAGGCATCGTTAGTTGCCTCTCTTTAAATATAATATATTTAAATAAAATCTCTTTTTAGAAATTTTTGTTAATATGATAAATAAGATTCTTTTCTTTCGTAAAGTAATATGAGATTCGGAGTGAAATATAATCGATACAAATAATTCTAGATATATTTAAAACAAATTGTAATAGTATATTTTGAAAATTTTCAACTTGTACAATCAGAAAAATTTCTATCGGATAAACTAATTAAATAGCGTTTCCAAATGTTAGTTTTTTCGATTAAATTATGAATGCATCCGATAAAACGCAGTTACCGATGAAATTTGATCGAGAAACCGATCATATTTTTCATTGAATACACAATTTAATCGGATACATCCGTTTGTTATTATGTAATTGGATTATCCGATTATATTTAATCGGACATTTTTCTCAGTGTACGTATATTAAAAATTAATCCGCAAACCATAGAGAACCAATGACAATAATTCTTTAATATTATAACAAGAAATAATATAAAAACTATGAAAATATCGTGATGGGCTGAAGAAGAAAATTTAGTAAGATGAAAAGTATAAGCAGCCAAAAGTTGCGAAGATCTCTTTTGTTATTGGTAAAAATAGAATTTGAATTAAAAAAATTAGGGGCAGATATACGTACGTACAATGTCGTTCGCCTGTGGCGTGTGGTACCCGCACGTCGTCTCGCCGGTAACGAAGCATTCATGCCGATCGCGATACGGTCTGCGATATTTCTCAAGGTTTCTTCCCGACGTAGCGCGATGACATAACGGTTAACCCCCTCGAAACGCCCGGAGCGTGGCGGTAGAATGCACGGGCGACCGTAAAGCGCGAAAATTCAGCCTACGAGATAAATAATAATAGGACTTATCACGCGCGCGCATCACATAATCATCTGGCGAAATGAAAATGCATGGTATACGTTGAGTGCAAGACCGACTTGCCCGAGGCGTGGAATCATCGTGGAATTGTGTGACAACGCTTCCCTTTTCCAATAAAGATTTGAAAAATTTATTAATTTGAAAAGGATCTTTTGAAAAGCACATCGAAACGTTCGGCGCCGAGAAATGCCTGACGTGCTCAAAATAAAATCAATCATTTTTATTCTCCTCTATCGAATCGTGTCACATTCACGTGTTCACGGATTCACGTAAATGAAGATTCTTTAAATTCGTGTACACGGGTTAAAACACGGATAAGTTAAATACACGTGTAGTCTAGTACACGTGTACTAGGGAGCTCTAAGTGTGTATATTGAATTTAACCTTCATCATTCGTTGATTTAAATATAATAAATATTTGGACATAAATGTCGCAAATATCCGACGACGTTGTTACTTCGGCATACTTTTCTCGCCTTTCGTATACAGTGCGCCTGGGGATTGACGTCGCAATCACGAATGTGTCGAATCAGTCCGTCGCCGGCGACGAGCAGCAAACGACGGAGACTGTCGTCCCACGCCGAAAAACTTTATGAACGCTTTATGAGCGCAATAATCCGCTCGTGAGTAACACAATACAGGCTAATTATAGAGGACGAGGTCCAGGCCGGCCGACAGGCATTAACGTACGCGTTAAACTCACGCGCGACAGCCTGGGTGGCTTCTTCCCCGTGTGCCACTCTCCTTTTATTATTTTCTCGTCTCTCCTGCAACTCGCGCGCACTTTGATCCTCGCGTCGCTAATGCGTCTCTGTTATTTCAGTCCTTATCCGTGACAGCTAGACCACCGACAGCCGCGGAGGTGACTTTCCGATTCGTGTAAACCGATCCCGGGATAGCGGTCTCCTTCGCCGACGACGAGCTGCCACGAAACCGATCTCCATTCGCTCACCGCGCTGGCCGGAGCGCAATCGGGATCGTTACCGAGATTTCTGAGAAAGCGGCGGAGAGTGTAATTCGCGACCGAGCCTTAATGAGCGGAGTTTTAACGATGCAAACTTTTAATACGAGGGAGAGTTGTTAATTAGACGTGCCGCGCGTTAAACAAATTGTCGGATCGTGGATGACAGCTACGAAATGCCCGATTACTGAAATCTCTGATCGAACTGCCAATAATGTTTATGAATACAGAATGTACAAATAATTTCATGCACTCACGTGAAATAACATGTAGAATCACCTGCAATTTAGTATGAATTAAAAATATACTTATACATTCCATGAATCACGTCTAGATACAGGTGCATGTAATCTACAGGAGATCTACGTAAAAGTAGAATAGAATTTTACAGTAAATATCGATTAGCGTCGTCGGCTAAAAAATTGATCCGTGACGATCCTCGAGTCGTCCGAAGAAAAAAAAACGCGACGGGACAAAGATGGGACCGATCTATTTTGTACAGAAACGAGAATCGAGTCTGCGAGTTAGACGCAGATCAACGTCGAAAGTACAAAAAGCGGTACCCTTGTACCGGGTGACGGGGCGATTTCGACGACCCTCGTTTTGTAAACTAGGCGCGAGGGAATTTTCGGCTAAAAAGCAGGTGATTAATGGTCGCCGCTGTCTAAAAAGCTCCCCGCTCTCTGTCTCTTTTTCGCTCGTCGGTTGCCGTCGACGCATCGGAGAGTTCCTTAGGGGCTGCGCGCCCGTAATTGATTCCGGATTGCTTGTCGCAGGAACACGACCATTACCAGATGACTCTTGACATCGCGGCATTTAATACCTCCGCATCCTCCGCGTGACAGAATTATGTTATTCTGCCGCGGTTGTTCTCTTTTTTTTAATCGCCCTCAACGTGTCCCGTTACCGATCGACAATTATATCATGACAGTTTCGCTGATTTGACAATTGGACCGTTTTAGCGAAAAATAAACGTCAAGTACAATTGACGATTCGCTCCTCGCGTCATTACTTACGTTGCTCGCTCTCGTTCTCGGAGAGGAACATCTCCGAATAGGTTTCTCTTCTAGCGTTTTCCGAAATTTCTGACACTAACGGGGCGTCTGTCGTGCGAGAGGGCGGTAGGAAGCGAGGAGGCTCTAATATTTCAAAGCGCGCGTTGAGAGCGGCAGGCGAGCGAGCGAGCGGGCGGAATGCGCCGGGAGTAATTTGAACAAACGTACGACAACGTCTCATTTGTCACGCGGGGTGACGCGCGAAGTGCGAGCGACACGGGACCGCGGCGGCGTCTACACGCCAGAAATACTGGCGATGGACACTTTTTTGTCCGCCGGTCGGCGACCATCTGGGCGGAATCCAGTCGTAATGAGGTCTATGTGTCAAAGGGTTCTTATTTTTGTGTCAGAGGGACAGAAGCGCGATCGGCGGGCGCGAAAGGCTTCGGTGGGATGCGAGAGTGAGGCTTTAGGTGACAGTAGCTTCGTTCCGAACGATTTAAAAATACCACATGGCTCTTCGTATTCTTGCTTAAAGAGTGCCTGGGAATAATTGAAGAGGGCTGGGACTCGCAACCAACCGCCAAATCTCTTAAATCACGCGGGGAAATTTTTCGCGTATTGATCCCGCGATTACTGTCAAAAATGGATATCGCTGAGAATTTTTGCTTCCGAAGTTGCCTCGGTTCCCGGGCTCGATACGGCCGGGACATATCGGCTGGTGTTTGCGAAGCGCAAACGCCACTAATTAAAATCCCTTGGCCCTCCTCGGCCAATGTAATCAACGAATGCCTTTAGGCTGCGAGGATGGTCAACGTTCCTCGGGCTTTTAACCCTTTTACCTAGCGGCTAGCCGCTCAATCGGAGTTTTGGTGATTCCAATGAAAGTTTCCCAACTATTTGTTTTGAGATTATTATTTCATCTGCTTTTAATGCTTAAAAAAGCAACTCAAAATTCCGTACCTGATCTTCCTTGCATACTGTTGCGATTATATGCTCTATCAGGCCCATATTATTTATTAAAATATTATTAAACTAATAAAATTCGTATGGCTCAAATTGTGATAAACACAAATTTGAAGGAACAAAGGACTAAGAGCCGTGACAGGGTGTTAGTGTCTAAATATTTTATTCTAAATTTTTATTCATTAAAAAAACAAATTATTTTAAAATATTATTACTGTGATATAAAAACAAATCTTTACATCAGTACGAGATTTTTAATATTATTGTGCCATAAGAATAGCTTTTTTTTTATAGAACGGCTCTCGTCATCCACTTCCGTGTGATGCACAATCAAGCTTCGTTTCTCGCAATGATATACTTATGCTGGGAGCGCCATACATATGGAGTCTCGATTACGGGCTGGAGAGAGACCAGTGACGTATTATTTTTGATGTTTTCTTAGGGTATCGTTCGTGGATGGAATAAATTTCCGGGCGAAACATATGCTACCTAACGGTGCTGAGGACTCATAATTATATTGATCGAACCGGGGGTTGAAATTGTTTGCACGCGCTTGAGATTTCTCGATGGTTCACGGGTTTACTCGAATTAAACTACGCGCGCTTCTTATAAGCGAAAGAAAAACTCCGTTATTTCAAATATTTAGGCTGCGGCACGCTTAATATATAATGCAATTATCTAAATCTTTTTTATACAAATATATGAAATATCCAAATATGCAAATAAATATAACAACAAAAGAGAATTTATAACAAATTTTATAGCAAAATTTATCTTTTTATTCAAGCTCTTTTGAATTTACGACCCTTTTCTTCTCACGATTTTAAAATCATTATTTTTTTTACTTTGAATTTATATTTTTATATGACTCGAATAGGACACAAGTAATTTTACTCGATCAGAACTGGCTATAATTTCGAAGAAAGTTACTGCGAAAAATATTACCTCAGCCGGGTTTTGAGCCTCTCTCACGCGAGACGACTTGAATAAATTAAATGTTGAACAGTTTGACAAATGTAAAAAAAGCTATATTAAATTATTCGTAATATTTAATGAAACTTTTGAACCTTTGTAAATAAATGACAACTATGTCTCGCATTAGCGTCGTAGCCTCGGGGCGCAGGTTCCATTCCTGAAACGGAGGGAAAGAGTTGAGTCGCTACGACTATTAATAATCCCACACGAACGGCGCGTGCGGGCGCGACAGTCGTGTGTCACTAACGGGTGGTACGAAATGTTTGTTTGGCCGCGGTGGCCACCGGTTTGACAAACACGGTCGCGCGAGAGGAAGACTATCCGACGGATGGCGAAGGGGAGTAGCTTAACCGGGGGGACACCCGATATTTTCACAAGCTGCCAGGCGGGCGTCGCGACGCGTCGCGTCAGATGGAAATAGTGCCCCGCGAGATCGCGAGCCCCGAGAGAAAGGATGAGAGCGAGAAAGAGCGAATCTAGAAAGATTTATCAGCTTTTAATGGCCTCGCGCTCGTAAAAAGCTGCACCAAGACTTTGTCAACGACTTTGTCAAAGTTATGTCAACAGGGGCTCGTTGCCAACAGCTGGCCCAGGCTGCCAAGTTATTTCGAAATTAACGGCGACTTGTTTATGGGTGACGACACCAACGTGTTCGCCGCTCTCCGAATCTCCTCCGGCGCGCAAACGGTTCTTCGGGGAAAGCGCCTTTGCGCGAGACTTTGTAGAACAATTTGTTTATAAGGGTGCATCAGCCGGATAAACGCGAGGTACCGAAACCGTTGTCGTTGAATCGGTCGCGTTTGGCGAACGAAGCGCCGAGGCAAAATGTTTATACGGCGCGACTAAATTTAAATGACCGAATTTTCTGCCTGTGTTTGACATTTCCTTACCGCTAAACGGGTGTACTCAAATGTTGCGTATTGCATCTTCTTCTCTTTTTACCTTGCCGTGTGTGTGAAATTAATACTTTGCCCTCAGAATCTCAATATAATATCAAAGTCAGTTTTTCTCAAAGAGTTCTTAATTTCTCATATGTTTT
>NW_011967213.1:617599-627948 GCF_000949405.1 Vollenhovia emeryi | reverse complement strand
ATGAACGGCCAAGTAACAATGATGCGATTAAGCCCCTTGGCAAATTACGCCATTACACATTAGCTACATGTCTGTTTGGCTCTGCCTCTTGGCACTGCGCTTCCGCTCCGTGTACTTAAGGCCGGGCAAGTCACGCGTAGCAAATTGAACATACAGCGACTGTCGCGCATTTAGCGTGAATACACGTGCTTTTATGGCGACCGTCCAACGTTTACTATAAATCAGAGACACAGCGGCGTGTGCGCGCACAGAGGTGATCTGATTTAATGCTCGCCGACGTGAGACTTAACGGTCAATGGGGATAGCAGGTCTGATAAGATTGACGAGCGCGAGCCTCGATCGACGCCTATCGGCTGCTCCTCGAATCTCGAGTGATCAAGGTAGATTGTGATAAATAGATAAACGCGAACAGGATATGACGTATTTATCGACGTATTAAACTTTAGTCGGGTTAATCATTATCGCCGCGAGATATTAATGTTGACAGCTCAGTGTTAATATCTTCCTCGTTCGATCCAACGCTGTCGTCGTTACGCGCGTTTCACGAACATATTTATTAGCACGTCTGTCGATTTTCTTCCGCAGGAATAATAATGCGAGAGACGGCGGTAGCGAAAGAGAGAGGGCGATTCGGTCGATCTGTGGCCAGTAATCGACAACGACTCAAGTAATGATTAGCGCGGAGGTAGATGTTGCGATTAGGAGAAATGACAGTCCGCGCGGCGCAACGGAAGTCGATCTCTCTGGGAAAAATCGACTTTTGCCGCCCCGTGCCTTGGGAGATCTTCGGCGTTGCGGACATTCACCGTTGCCCATTCAATCAAAGTCAGGGGGGGTGCGCGATCGAGACGTCGAAACGTTCATCATCGGCCATCCCGAGGATTCAATTCGTGGACAATCAAACGTGCGTCACGAGCGGCAATTAATATCCGCGCCGTGGCGGGATTCGAGCTTATTGCATTTCCTCCTCCGTTAACGAGGAAACAATATCGGTGAGTGGCAAAGAAATTGCGAGACTGCTCATCGATTGCTATGCCTTCGAAAAAGGAGCCACTGCCATATTAAAAAAAAATCATTGACGGTATTACGCATGGATACATACGAATGTCGAAACGACTGGATGCAATTAAACGAAACCTAACTAATTGAATTTAATGAATTTGACCTATGCTAATTAATTAATTAATTAAATACGAGAGACAAAGTGGTGGCCGTACTTTGTCGGTCAAAGACACTGACTAATTTATGCCCAGACTTCTTGCTTTAAAATTCAGACTTTAATACCTTTAAACGATATTGTGTGTTTAACAATTCGATAAAAAGTGATTCTTTACATTGTCATAAAATTTATCAATTTGCGAAGAATTGATTTATGATTGATACTGATGCCGGACGGAAAGTTCGGAGATAAAACTTGATAATGAATAATTCATTTTCCGCGTTGTACAATTTCGCCGCTTAATTACTCTGACTTCCGAGTAAGAGTAACGAGCGGCAAATGTTTATCGATGGTGACGAGTTTTTCCCCTTCGCGAAGACGTTTTCCCATCTTACGGCGTTTTCTATGGGAAACGACAGCCGGTGAACTCGAGAGGGAGAAACGTCGAATGCTCTCGCAAATTATCGTTCGCGATATCAGGTGCTTTGTTCTGTATTGGAATGGTTACACATATTCGCAAACAAAACGTGCGATCTTTACCTTTTATCACTAGTTATCCGGCCGATGCAATCAGGATGTAAAAATGAGTTTACATTTCTCCCTCTTTCTCCCCCCCCCCTCTTTTTCTCTCTCTTTCCGAAATCTGTTAGTTTTCTTAGCCCCGTTACGCGGTCGTCATAAAATTAAGTCGGCACTCGCGGCTGCCAAGATCATGTGCGTAGGTTTCACTTTGTGCGTGCAACCCTATGATATCACGATTGAAAAAACACTCCGACATGGAACCCCGGAGGAGTTGGCCGACTACCAAAACGCGCGATTAGGCTACAACGTGGCACGGTAATGTTGCAACCACGTTTAACCGCTTCGCGCAACACAAACATTTCGCGCTGGCCGATCTTCGCGCGTGTCCGACGCATAAATTTCGCCCCGCGCGGCGCGGCGTGGCGCGGCGGGTATTTCGGCGCGAGTAAACCGCGAATCGACGTGTCAACGAAACGCCGGGCGATTCCCTCGACGAGGTTCGCGCCGTGGTCTGCGGTTGACGTCGATTAATCACGCGCGTACACGCACATCGGGGCCTCTCGATCGCGTATGCGTCGCGCGGACGTGTGCGTGCGCGAGCGTGGGTGTATGTGCGCGCGTACGCGCGTGTGTGATGCGGTGCGCGCGTTGCGAGCAACGACGCGGCGGTGACTTGCAGCTACGCCTGCCGCCTATCATATTAACGTGTAATTGAAAGATATCCGGCCGGAAAGCGGCGCCGTGATTTTTTGTGGTGTCACTACGGACGGTTGCGCTCTGCGGCGAACGATCGCGGGGTGACTTGCACCCCACTCGAGGCGCGACCACTCGAGCGGAATCATGTCGTCTCATGTCTGCGAGATCCCGAGTGGGCGACACCCGTTACTCACAGTCCTCGGTCCGTCACCTGAGGGCATGTCCTACGGCTACGATTAAAACCTTATGAGAACAGTTGTCATCCGCAATGCCGGATAGCCCCGCAAGCACGTGATTCCTTTGTGGCTAAAACGGTCTATTTTGTTGTTACATCGTTATTGAGAAAAAGAACTCACTGAAAGGAAAGATGTCTGATCCTCGACGACTCGTATTTATCGCGTCGATTTGCCGATGTCGGAATAATAATTATTGTTCGCCTAGCTGTTGCGAGCCAAAGCGAACAAGATTAACCGCATCGATGTATCATAAAGCCGCACACGTGTAAAAGACCGTGACACCGTAAACAAAGGCGCTCTTCGGCGTTATTAATAATAACCAGTGATTTCGCTACGAATAGAGGGAGGACTGCTTGGCTTCCCGGCGTTTAAGTTGGCTACGGCTCGTGACGGGGCCGCCGTCGTACGAAAACATTCCTCGTCGATTTACTTTCGGGAATCCACGCATAAACGTTGACGTATTTAAGGGAGGCTGTAAACCATCTATTTCGGAGTCTCGGGTGCCGCGGATGGTCGCAGCGTCCCGGATTATAGCTCTAGGCGTGAAACGGCGCTAACATTGTGGAATTTTCACTCACTTCCCGGGTGACCTTCCATTACCGGAAGCGTCGCGACATATTTACGAGGCGTTCCATTATTAGAATGCTAAACACGAATTTTCCGAGAGATCGAATTCGTCGTGTGAACAACGTGCATTTACGGAGTCTCGACATAATTTAACCCTACCTCAATGTCTTCTTTTTCTTTCTAACCATGTTTACTTTAATAATTGACAAACCAAGTATATGCTGCGTATTTTAACAAAGGGAGGTCCCCTATTATGAGATAGCGGAGTTTCTACTAAATTAATAGACATCATCTGTTGATTCCACCATGAATTTATTGCCCTTGGAGCGAAATCTATTTAGTGGAAAATTGATTGTTGGATCGTGTAATCGTTGCGAAAAAAGATTTGTGACTGAATTTGGACGTTGAAAACCCATTTTCTCACAACAGAGGACTTTCCTCTATTTCTTTTCTGCCGTATTATGGAGAAAACTTGAAAAAGTAAGTTATCACCGACAAAACGTTAATCAGTCAATGACATGAGCCAGTCGATGTAATAAGTTCCAAAGCACTGTATCAGGCCTGCGAGAAAATTCGTCACTTGGGTGCGATAGACTCGAGGCTAGCCGACGAGAGCTTCGTTTTATGTGCCGGTGATGTTCGTCCTCGTCTTACAACGGCTGCCGGTTATATCGGAATTGCTATCGCTACCAGGAGGAGGCCTCGTCGTCGGGTAGATTTGCTGGTTGAACGGCGGTACGACAAGGAGTTATGATATCGGCGCCGATCGCCGCGCCAAGTGAAAACACGGTGGCGTGAGTAATATACAACCATAGGGCGATCTTTTATAGTGCAGGAGACCCCGAAGGGAATGATCCGCGGCTACGTCTCGCATAGATAGGATCGTTCTAACCTCGGGAACGAGAGGAGAGGGTCAAGGAGAAGCGAACCCGGAGAGTAGTCGGCGGAATCTAGTCGTAAATAAAAGCAACGTCTGCTACCAATGCCAATCCCGTCTCGACTTCGTCATCGTACTGCGTTGCTGCGCCTTCTAACGGGGAGTTTAATCGTTGCGATGTGCACAGAGATGATTGACCCGAGAGGCTGAAAAACCCGCTCATCGGAGAGTCATTTGCCAATAATAAAGCTACGAACGTCGTCTGCTATTAAACTACGTTCCTCGGTAAAGGGGAATAGGATCTAAGAAGTCAACTGAATGCTGCGAGGTTCACCGAAGAAACGATGCTGAATGGTTGCATTAGATTTTTAGAATTAAGAGTGTAATTTGGTACAATCGATCGCAGACTTATCTCGAGGTGAAATTTGATCATCTACCGGAAATCGACTCGTGGCCAATCAATCTCTGAGAAAATGCACACAACTGGCCTCTGATCACCTCGACAAGGAGGCGGGACACCGAGCCGCGCATCGGGCCTCTAACTCGAGCGGCATCATTCAACGCTCATTATTCGTATTCCGTTAGACGCGAGCAACGTCCGCAGAAGAGCACGCGGAACGTCCGCAGGAGCAAATGACAGCAGGATCGGCGGGTGAGCGGTCAGGAAAGTGGCACGGCATGGCATGGCACGGCACGGCACGGCACGACCAGCTGCTGTAACTGAGACTAAACTACGTCCGCGTGTCTTCCACCAGCGCGAAGGTAATCAGGGCCACGGGGTCTGCCATTACCTCCGGGCATTATCGGCGATGGTAGTAGCGCAATATGGTAGCCGGTGCTCCGGTATCGCGGCATTGCGAAGTGGCAGCCGGATTCGAGTCTCTCCCCTGCTCACAACTCGGAGAGAAGCGTCCGCTTCGTCCACTCTCCCTCGTCGAGGGATACCGGATGCGATGCATACGCAGCGCCGATTAGACCGGCAGGACGCCTGCGATTTGAATGATTAGACAGGGGGGGTCGACGATTTGGAGATCACGCCGGTGGTCAAATAACAGCCTCCGGGCCGCGTTCGTGACCGGTAGGCACGCATATCCCGGCGCGGCGGGTCGATAGTTCGTCCGCTCGACCGAGGCAGAAGCGCCAAGAGTCCATGCGGGATGCATGTCGGTGTACACGTAAGTACACGTGTCTGATTGAACGACCTAGCCATTCTCCAACCTTAGCCTCCTCCTCCTCCTCCTCCTTCCTCCTGCTGTTGCCTCTCGACAGGTGCGTTGGCCGGGGATTAATGCCCGATCGTCTCGAGGATCAAAAAAGCTCTTAAGGCGAGCTAACCGCGCCGTATACGGTAATTTTGTGAATACAGCCCCGCTTCATTCCCTATCCGCTTTTAATCGTAAGTGCGAGGAGGCGAACGTGTTTATGGGAGTGGAGAATAATTTCAGGAGGCGGAGGGCGCGCACGTAAGGAAATCGTACCCGATGAACCAATGGAAATTATTTACGCACCGAATTCGAATAAGTCCACAAATAATTTGACCGATACTGAGCTGCGAAATCATTCCATTATTAAATATATTACACGAGAATGTAATCAGATCGCTTATTTCACTACTAATTGTTCTGTCAACCTCTGACAACTTTAAGAAAATTTATCAGTAACATGTTTATTACTTGTGGAAAAATATTTTATACTATAATATAATCTCAAATTTTTAACACAATTGTTAACATGTTTTTTTATTCTCGTATAAGTTTTATAAAAAATGCAATTAGACTACACCGTATATTTTTTTACTTCGTTGTGTTTTATAACAAATCATCCCCGCGAGTCTGATTCATTATTAGTGGATTTATATAAGCTCGATTTGTAATTTTGCAATTTTTGCAACACGTGTATTTTCTTCAACGTTTTATATCTACACGTTGTTTCTCATTTACATACATGCATCGACAACAAATTTCATATTTTCTTAAAAATATCAAGAAAGGATATGAAAGAGACGAAAGAATTGCAGTGTAAATTATTGGGAAAAAAAATTATTCATATTTCGTGTTCATCGTATTCATTGTTGCTCTTAAGCATCGAAAGCAAACGGAAATGGGGTGCACAGTCTGACATTGAAGCTCGCGGAACCCTGGCTCGTTACGTCGCGGCAACGATGCCGCCCTAATTAATCGGGAGAACTGAATTATGCGAAGGTGCACGCGCACCGGAACTTATATTCCGTCGCAAACTACTCATAACGCGCGCGGAACGGCGCGTTGTCGCCGCTTCGTGCCGCCTCGTTTATCTTCTCGCCGACGTCGAGCCGCGAAAAGACTTCCGTCCATTGCCGCAGTCCCAGCGCGTCCGCGGCGTCGCCACGCAGGTAATCAGACACCACCCGCTGATCCCGTGAGGACACGTGGAATCCGCTCACCTGTCCCGTCCTCTTTCTTGCGTTCGCGCCGCTATCGCCGCCGCTTCCTGAAGTCTCCATTACCGCATTACCGGCGTGAGAATCGCGCGGCTCCCCGGCGGCGTTTGCGTACGCATCATTAGCGTTCCTCAGGGTTGACCGCGCGACTGTGGGAGAATCGGAGGAGCATGACGTTTCCGGCTGCTTCCACGATTTGTAGATGAGATTCTTGGAACGCGGCACGCGCCACTTGTCCAGGTTTTCCTTACTGTAGGGATAAGGATCGCCGGGTAATCGTATGTAATCGCCATCGATGATGTATTCCTTGCTCGGATCGTCGCCTACGTTTTTCACGTTCGAGTCGAGGGTAGCGCTGTTATCTGTAGGTCCCGAATCTCCCTTAGCCGATTTGATTGCGTCTGATTTAATCGAATCACTGTCAGTTGATGGATTGTTGAAATCGACGTACGTAGCGTCTTCGTCGTGTGAGTCGATGTAATGTTTTATTTCGTCTTGTGCAATTTCGTCTTTAGAGCGAGATTTATCCTTTTGCGTAAATTCAGAAGACACGACAGAATCCGAGAGACGAGCGGTCTTCTTACGACCAGTACTTTGCAGCTGGTTTATGGAAATCTCCATTTCTTTGTCTGCGATAACATCTAGGACCTTTGCGAAATCAGTATCCGTTTCTTGCTGGTCGCTGCTTGACGATGTTCGAGATTTTACAAGCATGGGAGATGGATTGCTGCTTAATATATTATTCGAATTAGGGTCGTTTCCCTCGTTTTGGTTTTTCGAGTCTCTCTGTTGTTTACTCTGCTGACTCGATGCCCCATCGATCACTTTCTTCGGCATAGAACCTTCAGAATTCGTAGAAAAGGCTGACACAAATCCTGGACATTTCATCTTAGTTCTATCGACAGAAGCAAAGTTACTTGAAAGTGATTCACTATGTTGAATGCTATTCGTACGCCGATGAATATAACGAATTTGCGCGCTCATAGTGTGCAGTTTCTTGCTGTTGGAATACAAGTCCGGTCTTCGCAAAGATCCGACACGCTTAATCTCCGTTGTCTTCGGCGACGTATATCTGGAGTCCAATTGCTCAATCTCTTTGTTCTTCAAGTTGTCCTCGGTGGATCTTACAACTCGCACATCCAGTTTCGGCTGCGGTGCTTCCGGACGGATAGACACCATTTCCAGGTTCTCCGTGTCGGCCGACGAATAATTCTCTTTGACCTCCGGAACTGATCTCGTCACGAGATTTCGCCAGGCAGTGATCTCGGTGTCCAAGCCCGCCTCTTCCGGAATGTTGAACTCATTGTCGACGACTATCGTCTCTTTCAGCATGTTCGGGGATGTTCTCATGATTTTTCGAAGCTCTTCGGAACTCATATATGAGCTTGCGTCGTGGCTATCCTGTTGCGTCGCGACAAGATTGTCACTCGGGCCGGTCTGACTCGACGGAGTCGAGAGATACTCCGCGGTTGTACCTTTCAAGCTCGATACGTCAGACTTGTTCGGCGAATCGTTCGGCGCTGTCCCAGCGCCGCCCTTTGCCCCGTCGGTGGTATCGCCACTCTCAAGGGTCGAAGATGCGTTTTGAGGCTTCTCCGCGCCTCGCCCAGAATTCGCGGTCGCCGGCGGAGCGGTATCCGGCTCCGGTTGTTTCAGGTTCACTCCCCAAAGCCGCTTCGTGACGTATCGCTGGCCCTTTTCGGCCAACTTATCGTTATCGTTTGCCGCTTCGACGGCCGGCTGTTCCTCAGCGAGCTTCACGCCCCATTCGTAACGAAACGCCGCGTCGGGGTCACTCCTCGGGTTATCGTTCGCCACCATCTCCGCTCGGTTCTCGCTACTATCGACGGATACCGATTCGCCGTCCGCATGTATTACCGGCTTCTTCTTATCCTTTCTATTCTTCTTCTCGTCCTTCTTCTCGCGCTTTTCGGGCGCGTCAGGCTCCTTGATGGGCGGCTTTGAGTCCCTAGGAGCGAAACCCACGATCGCGCGCGTCGGCATGCTGATGTATCTATTCGGGACGCACAATCCCAGCAGCGGCTGTTTTGTCCGCTGCGGTGGCAGGCGATAACAGTGTCTCGGGCTCGTGTAACAACGATAATGCGAGGCCACGTCGAGATCGACTCTCGCCGCAAACTCGATCGCGCCGCCGTTCTTCTCGGATCGATACACCTTGCCGGGGTCCATCTCGCGTTCGGAAGTTTTTCCAGCCGCAAAACGACTCGGCTGCGACGTAGCGTAGATCGCCGATTGTTGAGTCGCGTACGCACGTTCGCCGCTCTCCGCGTCACGCTTCTCACCGCGGATGTTCCCATACTCGAACTTCGTCGTCGATCGCACCGCGTAGAAGTTGGCTAGTTTTTGATTAATGACGTCGACCTTGTCCGAGGGGTCTGCCGGCCGCATGGAAGTCGCTATTTCTGGCCGATTGAATGTTGTTGCCGTTGCTGCACGATCGACGATCACAGTGTCAGCCTTGCGGCTTTTGCTTTTATCCTCTGCAACATGATATCTCATCCATGACTTACATCATCTCATGCTGCGTGATAAAATTTAGGGTCTTTGCAATTTCTCAAAAGCAAATGTGTCTTTTAATATTCTATTTATAATTTTGATATTCTGATTACAATCTTAATTTTGCATATGCACTATTACATTTGTATTGAAAATTACATGTTCAAATTTATCATGATGTAAATATTGCAAAATATCATTGAATTGTCTTCAAATGTGCAGAACATTTTCTGATAAATTACATCATGTTTGTGACAAATCAATCATTGTCTTAACAAATTAATAGTTGGTGAGAAGCACGCGTGTAATTATGAATTGTACGATTAATTTTTGCATATTATATAACATACATTACGTAATAGTGAATGGCTAAAATAACCTCTGTCCCAAAAATGACATCAGCGTGCGGCTCACCTGCAGATTTATTAAAGATGTCCTTCAGCCAAGTGAGAAATCCATCTCGTCCGCCAACGGTTTTCTCGTCGGTATGCATGACAGATGCTGCGTAAACAGAAACTCTGCATTTATAAATGTCATTATCGTCCACAGGATTGAGTGCACGATGTTTTACGACACGCATGTTATATTTATGATGGTCGGTGCCTGATTACGTTGACATTTAGGGTGGTACTGACCGGCAGATAAATTCCTGTGGGGTTTGGGGTTAAGCAACCCCCGCACGACATCGACTGGATCGTATTGTCGCCGCAGCATCGCGTTCCTCGAATACGGTGAAAACGTGCACATCTTCCGATATAAATTACACCGAGTGAATTTTGACGGTGGATCTTTCCAAATCTATGTGATTCGCGATTACTAAACGATCTTATTGACAAGCTTGGCAGATTGTCTTCTGCCGAGCGCGCTTGCTTATGTCAGTCCTCGTCTGATTTGTTGTATGCGATTTTGTTTCTCTTTCTAAAAAAGATATGTTACCAGCGCGAATGTCGTTAATATCGATTGTGTCAAATTTAAGGAGTTACTTCAAAAGAATTTCGTCTCTATAATCGTCGAATCGGTGTCCGACGATCTCTCGCCAGTCAATGGTACCATGTTGGGCTTACGATTGATTGACGTCAGTTCTGATACAGACATATACATTGATAAGCTATTAGTAGAAGAGAAGCGTGCCAAATACGTCGAAAGATTTGAGAGTCTTCCTTCTTAGCTTGTTACATTGGCGGACAAAAATTTTTATTTTCCTTATGATTGTGTTATATTGCTATCCCTTTTACGATGCCGTGATATAATATAATAGGTCGCTTATGCATGCACAAATCTGCGAAAGGATAACTTTCGAAGATGTTTCCAAGATTTTATTTTTATTTCTGTGACAACACAGTGACGCATCAGCGC